>NC_047050.1:23399188-23526688 GCF_011762595.2 Tursiops truncatus
AGAGCCTCTTTCGTCATAGGCAAAATGGAAAGAATGATGATTTTATGAGATAATACACACAATCCTGGGCACATGGATAGGGTTGAGTGAATTTTAGATGCCATCATCATCCTTATTAAATATTTATTTAGTTGTGCTGGGTCTTAGTTGCGGCAGGTAGGCTCCTTAGTTGCGGCATGCGAATTCTTAGTTGCAGCATGCATGTGGGATCTAGTTCCCAGACCAGGGATCGAACCCAGGCTCCCTGCATTGGGAGTGCGGAGTCTTAACCACTGCACCACCAGGGAAGTCCCTCATCATTATTATTAAAGTAAATTTGAAGCCTCCAGTGCGAACTTAGCCAACAGGCTACGGTAAATAGTATTTATAAAATATTCAGAAGTTTACAGTATTGCTACGATTATTATTAAATTTTTATCCAAGCATTTCCCACATAGTAATAAGCCACACGTTTCACAGTTGGCAGTATATTTTCCTAACAAACATTTGGGGGTGTTTGTAATTTGTCAGAGCCATATGTCAACAGATTCCTTCCAAACTTCTAAGAATAGAATAACCTCACATTATTTATTACCACAAAAGGACCATCTAAAAGTGTCTTGGGGACTTTCCTGGTGGCCCAGTGGTTAAGAATCTGCCTGGCAACACAGGGGACACGGGTTCAAGCCCTGGTCTGGAAGATCCCACATGCCGCTGAGCAACTAAGCCCGTGGGCCACAGCTACTGAGCCTGCGCTCTAGAGCCCGTGCACCGCAACTACTGAAGCCTGGCCCATGCTCTGTAACAAGAGAAGCCACTGCAATGAGAAGCCCACTCATGCTGTGCACCGTGACGAAGATTGGTCCCTGCTTGCTGCAACTAGAGAAAGCCTGCGCGTAACAACAAAGACCCAATGCAGCCAAAAAACAAAAAAAAGTCTTGGCCGGTACTGCTTCTGTTTCATAAAGTCAGGTCGGGAAAAGTTTTTGTAAGTTTAATGTATTTGTAGCAATTGCTTGTTTGTTCTCTTTTCATCCTTTACTGTGGCAACCATTCATAAGTCATATGCTAGGTCTTAGGACAGAATATCTTTTATTTGCTATATTTCTTTCCCATTCACCTTCTTTAATAACACATTTACAGAAAAGCGATTCAGAGAGCTTTCAGGTCCCCCTCATTATTTGTATGTCATTTATAATTAAGTTGGCTTGTTGCATTTAGAATCTTGGACTGAATATTTAATAAGCAATCTGCGTTCAAACATTGGTTGCATTTTAATAAATATTTTAAACCAGCCCCTCAAAAAGGATGACTTTTGGGTTTCTTCTGATAGCTGCTAAGCCATATGCACGAAAGTCTCATTATTTGTTCTGCTGTGACTTTCCTGGAGGATGTAAACACAGTAAAAACTGATTTTGATGTAAATAGACTGTGATGACCCAGGGGCTTTTGCTGTTCGGATTGCTTTGAACCTGCATTGCTTGGGTAGCAGTGCCCATTCTCCAGTGAAACATCCTGAAAGAACAAAATGACTCACACTCTCACTGATCTATCCGCTTCAACTCAAACCACATGAGATACATACAGTTTGGTTTTGACTGTCTGTCGTATAGTTAAGTAGGATTTAGCTAAATGTTTATTTGCTTCCTTACTCTTGGATTATATTCTTAAGGATTATATTCTATCTCCCCATGTTTGCTCAGGGCATAATATTCCTTTTTCAGGGATAGGAAAGCTCGTTCTTGTCATAACAGAATTATTCTTCTTTCTGGTCACTTTTCAAGTCACATAGAAGTCTCTGGGTGTCAACGTGTTTGTTTTCTGTTTCTCCACTTCTTTTAGGTTTTGCAGGAGGCGGCTTCTGAGGGGGACCAACCAAGACTCAGTCCTGTGAAGTGAAGCCCAGGGACTTATGACCAGCAGGGCAAAGGAAGCAGGCTTCTTCTGGCCAAATAGATGTCACGTTTCCTAAGCATGGGAGGAATGGAAGAGTGACACTGGGATGCTGCCAGAGCCTGTCGCCCTTGGTGAATTAAAGTTTAATTCCCTTGGCTTTATTCTACCATATAAACAAGTCTCATTACGTGTTCTGTCAATGCCCCTAAGAGAGCAGTATTTTTAGATGATCAGCTTTATGTGTTTGAATGTAAAAGGGTTCCTGATCATTTCTTGTGAAATGATGTCTGGAGAGGAGATACAGGAAGGAGCAGAACCAAATAGAACATAAGAGTGCTGGGTACGTGAGGATGGATGGAGGGCCATTGAAGTATAGGAAAGAAAAAGGATGCCAAATTCCAAATCTTCATACTTTCCAGTTTGTCTGAGTAATGGAAGTGGAGCACAGAAGCCTTTGTGGTGATCAGACAGAAACCACAGCCTAAAGCAGTGGTTCTCCTTCCCCTTTACTTTAACATCACCTAGAAGGCTCTAAAGCTACCTAAGCTTGGGCCTCACCCCTCACCTCCAGCCAGACTGATTTAATTGACCTGGGGTGGGCCCCAGACATCAGTATTTCATTCCCTCTGTCAGTGTTTTTCAAATGCAGCCGGAGTCAAGAACCTCAGCCTAAAGGAAGCTTCAGGAGTCCCCAGGAGTGGGGATCCCCACTTTGGTATCTTCTCTTAAGGAGCCTGGGGAAGTCCTAAAGACTGTTCAGCAATGGAAGAAATCCCCTCTTCTATTTTGTGGGAAGATGAGGAGATGGTCTGTCATCACCCCCTGGAAACTCCCTGGGCCCTTATGATTCTTCCTGGTCTCTCCACACAGACACTCACCACAGAATGCCTTCCGAAAGAAGTGTGGCCCACTGCTCATGTCCAGTTTTTCACATTCTTTCAGGACCAAATTCCTTTGGAGATATTTACAATTAACCTTTTCTCAAGTTAGATTTCAGACAAGTTGGTACGGTTATAACATGATTTTCCAGTTTGGTGTGGATGGAGACCGAGTTCTCCAGTAGTAGGAAAACCTGTGGGGTTTTATGGCATGTTTCTTAAACACAGTCCTAATGCAGTTTAAAACGACAACAGGTGTCGGAAAAATATATAGTAATAGAAACAAGTTTCAAATCAGATGAATGATTCTGAACTCCGAGCTCGGAACAAATTAAAAAAAAACAACTGTATTAGTTTTCTCATCTGAAAAATGGGATTGCAAAGACCTGTCTTTCCTGTCAAGGATTTGTTTATGAATATTAAGTTAGAAAATTTAGGTGAGTTTAGTTAAAAACTGTATATCATTTTTCAGAGGTGAGATACGAGATAGTCCAGTTAAAGTCTATTTTCAATTTAGATTTGATTGCATTGAAAAAATGCAACTTATTTAGCCAATTTCCAATTTGAGGAAGGTATGGAAGATAAAAATGCCTATATTAGCTCAGATATGTGTATCAAGATTTGTTAGAAATATCTTGCATTGGTAAAGATTTACAAATTTTTTTTTAACTTTTCAGAGGTTTGGGTCATTTTATCTTTACAATCACTCAGTAGAAAATAAACTCTCAACCTAAGCAATTTTCAGCATATGGACTGTCTTGTTTTTTTCTAGACTCAAACCACTCCCATCCTCTCTAGCCCTCCAGAAATGAATGCCAGACTTTTTTTAAACCATTTCGTTCATAAGTACTTCAATATTTAAAATACTTTTGAGATAAATGGTAGTGGGGTTTTTTTAAAGTGTTTTTTTCTTTTTTGATGTGGACCATTTTTAAAGTCTTCATTGAATTTGTTACAATATTGCTTCTGTTTTGTGTTTTGGTTTTTTGGCGGTGAGGCATGTGGGATCTTAGCTCCCTGACCAGGGATCGAACACACACGCCTGCATTGGAAGGCGAAGTCTTAACCACTGGACTGCCAGGGGAGTCCCAATGGTAGTGGTTTTAATGCTGACAATTGTGGAAACTTTTGGCACCCTGGCATCTAACCAAAGGTCACATGACTTATCAGTAGAACTAAGACTTGAAACAAGCTTTTTAATGTTATTAGAAAGAAGGAACACCCCCCCTTTTTTTTCGCTCATTAAAAAAAATGTATCAGGGCTTCCCTGGTGGCGCAGTGGTTGGGAGTCCGCCTGCCGATGCAGGGGACGCGGGTTTGTGCCCCGGTCCGGGAGGATCCCACATGCCGCGGAGCAGCTGGGCCTGTGGGCCATGACCGCTGGGCCTGCGCATCCGGAGCCTGTGCTCCGCAACGGGAGAGACCACAGCAGTGAGAGGCCCGCGTGCTGCAGGAAAAAAAAAAAAAAAGTATCACATCTCATGGGTAAATATATATATATTTGATATTGTTTTTTAACCAATTGGAATTGGTTCTCATGGATCAGGGAATAAATAAGCTGTAGAAAAGAGTTGTAGAGTTAAAGAACTAGATGGGACTTGAATATCTTTTTTAAAAAATTAATTAATTAATTAATTATATTTTTGGCTGCATTGGGTCTTTGTTGCTCCATGTGGGCTTTCTCTAGTTGCAGCGAACGGGGACTACTCTTCGTTGCAGTGCACGGGCTTCTCACTGCGGTGGCTTCTTTTGTTGCAGAGCATGGGCTCTAGGCTCACGGGCTTCAGTAGTTGCAGCACTCAGGCTCAGGAGCTGTGACTTGCGGGCTCTAGAGCACAGGCTCAGTAGTCGTGGCGCACGGGCTTAGCTGCTCCACGGCATGCGGGATCTTCCCGGACCAGGGCTCGAAGGCATGTCCCTGCATTAGCAGGAGGATTCTTAACCACTGCGCCATCAGGGAAGTCACTTGACTACCTTTTTTAAAGCCTGTATTCACTGTCTGGAACTTTATAAAGAGAATTAGTTGACATTTTACAGAGATGAGGCAAAAGATTTCAATGGGTAAAACAATTAAGAATCTGCTTTAAAAAGAGTTGACAATTGAAATGAGTTCTACAAAGATTTTATTTTATACTTTCTCAATATTGTGTCTCAGTGACACTAATATTGGTCATTTTAAAGGTTAGATAGTGATGACAATGGCTACGTGTCCAGACAGGTTAGATTCATTTTGGAGCCAGTAAAGTAGAAAGATCTTCAGGGAACAATGACTCTGGGCTGAAGAAACATGACAAAATATGATTATATTCAGAGCACATCAAGTCTAAAAGATTGTAGAAAGAAACAGGTTGTTTTTGGGAAAAAACCAAACCCAACAGCATTTGATTCAATAGTTTCCTCTGGAACCCAGGTGGAAGGGTGTGTGTGTGCATTTGCAACCAGCCATAGACAGTGACAAGCAGACTAGCATAAGTTATGGCTGTAGAACTGTAGTCTCAGGTCACATAGGCTAGTGTCCTTCATGGATGTAATAGCAAGAGTTATGGTACCAGGGCAAGCAAGTTCGATGGGGTTCTAAGGAGAGCTTCCAGGTAGTTGGCACTCTGCCAGTATTCTTCTGAACACTGGAGGTTTTTAGATGCAATATCACTGCAGTTACTATATTGATTCTACCTGTTCCTTGAAAGATTTTGATTGATTACATTGGTGACTTTCAACCATAGGGTGTTAAAAAAAACAAAATTAAACAAAAAACAACACTGATGTGTGGGCCAAACTCACAGAGATTCTTTTTTTTTCTTTTTAACATCTTTATGGAAGTATAATTGCTTAACAATGGTGGGTTAGTTTCTGCTGTATAATCAGGTGAATCAGCTATACATATACATACATCCCGATATCTCTTCCCTCTTGCGTCTCCCTCCCACCCTCTATCCCACCCCTCTAGGTGGACACAAAGCACCGAGCTGATCTCCCTGTGCTATGCGGCTGCTTCCCACTAGCTAGCTATTTCACGTTTAGTAGTGTATATATGTCCATGCCACTCTCTCACTTTGTCTCAGCTTACCCTTCCCCCTCCCCGTGCCCTCAAGTCCATTCTCTACATCTGTGTCTTTATTCCTGTCCTGCCCCTAGGTGCTTCAGAACCATTTTTTTTTTTTAGATTCCACATATGTGTGTTAGCATATGGTATTTGTTTTTCTCTTTCTGACTTACTTCACTCTGTATGACAGACTCTAGGTCCATCCACCTCACTACAAATAACTCAATTTTGTTTCTTTTCATGGCTGAGTAATATTCCATTGTATATATGTGCCACATCTTCTTCATCAATTCATATGTTGATGGACACTTAGGTTGCTTCCATGTCCTGGCTATTGTAAATAGAGCTGCACTGAACATTGTGGTACATGATTCTTTTTGAATTATGGTTTTCTCAGGGTATATACACAGAATTGCCATTGCTGGGTTGTATGGTAGTTCTATTTTTAGTTTTTTAAGGAAACGCCATACTGTTCTCCATAGTGCTTGTATCAATTTACATTCCCAGCAACAGTACAAGAGGATTCCCTTTTCTCCACACCCTCTCTAGCATTTATTGTTTGTAGATTTTTTGATGATGGCCATTCTGACCGGTGTGAAGTGATACCTTATTGTAGTTTTAATTTGTATTTCTCTAATGATTAGTGATGTTGAGCATCCTTTCACGTGTTTGTTGGCAAACTGTATATCTTCCTTGGAGAAATGTCTATTTAGATCTTCTGCCCATTTTTGGATTGGGTTGTTCGTTTTTTGATGTTGAGCTGCATGAGCTGCTCGTATATTTTGGAGATTAATCCTTTGTCAAATGCTTGATTTGCAAATATTTTCTCCCATTCTGAGGGTTGTCTTTTCATCTTGTTTATGGTTTCCTTTGCTGTGCTAAAGCTATTAAGTTTCATTAGGTCCCATTTGTTATTTTTGTTTTTATTTCCATTTCTCTAGGTGTGTCAAAAAGGATCTTGCTGTGATTTATGTCAGAGTGTTCCACCTATGTTTTCCTCTAAGAGTTTGATAGTTTCTGACCTTACATTTACATTTAGGTCTTTAATCAATTTTGAGTTTATTTTTGTCTATGGTGTTAGGGAGTGTTCTAATTTCATTCTTTTACATGTAGCTGTCCAGTTTTCCCAACACCACTTACTGAAGAGACTGTCTTTTCTCCATTGTATATTCTTGCCTCCTTTATCAAAGATAAGGTGACCATAGGTGCATGGGTTTATCTCTGGGCTTTCTATCCTGTTCCATTGATCTATATTTCTGTTTTTGTGCCAGTACCATACTGTCTTGATTACTGTAGCTTTGTAGTATAGTCTGAAGTCAGGGAGCCTGATTCCTCTGGCTCCGTTTTTCTTTCTCAAGATTTTGGCTATTCGGGGTCTTTTATGTTTCCATACAAATTGTGAAATTTTTGTTCTAGTTCTGTGAAAAATGCCAGTGGTAGTTTGATAGGGATTGCATTGAACCTGTAGATTGCTTTGGGTAGTATAGTCATTTTCACAATGTTGATTCTTCCACTCCAAGAACATGGTATATCTTGCCATCTGTTTGTATCATCTTTCATTTCTTTCATCAGTGTCTTATAGTTTTCTGCATACAGGTATTTTGTCTACTTATGTAGGTTTATTCCTAGGTATTTAATTCTTTTTCTTGCAATGGTAAATGGGAGTGTTTTCTTAATTTCACTTTCAGATTTTTCATCATTAGTGCATAGGAATGAAAGAGATTTCTGTGCATTAATGTATCCTATACTTTACCAAATTCATTGATTAGCTTTAGTAGTTTTCTGGTAGCATCTTTACAATTCTCTATCTAGGTATCATGTCATCTGCATGCACTGACAGTTTTACTTCTTCTTTTCTGATTTGGATTCCTTTTATTTCTTTTTCTTCTCTGATTGCTGTGGCTAAAACTTCCAAAACTATGTTGAATAATAGTGGTGAGAGTGGTCAACCATGCCTTCTTCCTGATCTTAGTGGAAATGGTTTCAGTTTTTCACAATTGAGAACAATGTTGGCTGTGGCTTTGTCATATATGACCTTTATTGTCTCGAGGTAAGTTCCCTCTATGCCTACTTTCTGGAGGGTTTTTATCATAAATGGGTGTTGAATTTTGTTGAAAGCTTTTTCTGCATCTATTGAGATGATCGTATGTTTTTTCTCCTTCAGTTTGTTAATATGATTTATAACATTGACTGATTTGCGTATATTGAAGAATCCTTGCATTCCTGGGATAAACCCCACTTGATCACGGTGTATGATCCTTTTAATGTGCTGTTGGATTCTGTTTGCTAGTATTTTGTTGAGGATTTTTACATCTATGTTCATCAATGATATTGGCCTGTAGTTTTCTCTTTTTGTGGCACCTTTGGTTTTGGTATCAGGGTAATGGTAGCCTCATAGAATGAGTTTGGGAGTGTTCCTCCCTCTGCTATATTTTGAAAGATTTTGAGAAGGATAGGTGTTAGCTCTTCTCTGAATGTTTGATAGAATTTGCCTGTGAAGCCATCTGGTCTTGGGCTTTTGTTTGTTGGAAGATTTTTAATCACCATTTCAATTTGAGTGCTTGTGGTTGGTCTGTTCATATTTTCTATTTCTTCCTGGTTCAGTCTCAGAAGGTTGTGCATTTCTAAGAATTTTCCATTTCTTCCAGGTTGTTCATTTTATTGGCGTATAGTTGCTTGTAGTAATCTCTCATGATCCTTTGTATTTCTGCAGTGTCAGTTGTTACTTCTCCTTTTTCATTTCTAATTCTATTGATTTGAATCTTCTCCCTTTTTTTCTTGGTAAGTCTGGCTAATGGTTTATCAATTTTGTTTATCTTGTCAAAGAACCAGATTTTAGTTTTATTGATCTTTGCTATCATTTCCTTCATTTCTTTTTCTTTTATTTCTGACCTGATCTTTATGATTTCTTCCCTTTTGCTTACTTTGGGCTTTTTTTGGTTCTTCTTTCTCTAATTGCTTTAGCTGTAAGGTTAGGTTGTTTATTTGAGATGTTTCTTGTTTCTTGATGTAGGATAGTATTGCTATAAACTTTCCTCTTAGAACTGCTTTTGCTGCATCCCATAGGTTTTGGGTCATCGTGTTTTCATTGCCATTTGTTTCTAGGTAATTTTTGATTTCCTCTTTGATTTCTTCAGTGATCTCTTGGTTATTTAGTAGTGTGTTGTTTAGCTTCCATGTGTTTGTATTTTTTACAGATTTTTCCCTGTCATTGATATCTAGTCTCATAACGTTGTGGTCAAAAAAGATACCTGATATGATTTATATTTTCTTAAATTTACCAAGACTTGATTTGTGACCCAAGATATGATCTATCCTGGAGAATGTTCCATGAGCACTTGAGAAGAAAGTGTATTCTGTTGTTTTTAGATGGAATATCCTATAAATATCAATTAAGTCCATCTTGTTTAATGTATCATTTAAAGCTTGTGTTTCCTTATTTTTTTTCGTTTTGGATGATCTGCCCATTGGTGATGTTGGGGTGTTAAAGTTCCCTACTATGATTGTGTTACTGTTGATTTCCCCTTTTATGACTGTTAGCATTTGCCTTATGTATTGAGGTGCTCGTATGTTGGGTGCATAAATATTTACAATTGTTGTATCTTCTTCTTTGATTGATCCCTTGATCATTATGTAGTGTTCTTCTTTGTCTCCTGTAATAGTCTTTATTTTAAAGTCTATTTTGTCTGATATGAGAATTACTACTCCAGCTTTCTTTTGATTTCCATTTGCATAGAATATCTTTTGCCATCCCCTCATTTTCAGTTTGTATGCGTCCCTAGGTCTGAAGTGGGTCTCTTGTAGACAGCATATATATGGGTCTTGTTTTTTTATCCGTTCAGCCAGTCTGTGTCTTTTGGTTGGAACATATAATCCATTTACATTTAAGGTAGTTATTGATAGGTATGTTCCTATTACCATTTTCCTAATTGTTTTCAGGTTTTTATTGTAAGTCTTTTGCGTCTCTTGTGTTTCCTGCCTAGAGAAGGTCCTTTAGCATTTGTTGTAGAGCTGGTTTGGTGATGCTGAATTCTCTTAGCTTTTTCTTGTCTGTAAAGGTTTTAATTTCTCCATCAAATCTGAATGAGATCCTTGCTGGGTAGAGTAATCTTGGTTATAGGTTTTTCCCTTTCATCACTTTAAATATGTCCTGCCACTCCCTTCTGTCTTACAGAGTTTCTGCTGAAAGATCAACTGTTAACCTTATGGGCATTCCCTTGTATGGTAATTGTTGCTTTTCCCTTGCTGTTTTTAATATTTTTTCTTTGTATTTAATTTTTGATAGTTTGATTAATATGTGTCTTGGCATGTTTCTCCTTGGATTTATCCTGTATGGGACTCTCTGCACTTCCTAGATTTGATTGACTATTTCCTTACCCATATTAGGGAAATTTTCAACTATAATCTCTTCAAATATTTTCTCAGTCCCTTTTTTTCCCCTCTTCTTCTGGGATCCCTGTAATTCAAATGTTGGTGGATATTATGTTGCCCCAGAGGTCTCTGAGATTGTCCTCAATTCTTTTCATTCTTTTTTGTTTATTCTGCTCTGCAGTAGTTATTTCCACTATTTTATATTCCAGGTCAATTATCTGTTCTTCTGCCTCTTGATTCTGCTATTGATTCCTTTTAGAGAATTTTTTATTTCATTTACTGTGCTGTTCATCATTTTTTATTTTTTTTGCTCTTTAGTTCTTCTAGGTCGTTATTAAAAGTTTCTTGTATTTTCTCCATTTATTTCCAAGATTTTAGATTATCTTTAATATCATTACTCTGAATTCTTTTTCAGGTAGACTGCCTATTTCCTCTTCATTTGTTTGGTCTGGTGGGGTTTTACCTTGCTCCTTCATCTGCTGTGTATTTTTCTGTCTTCTCGTTTTGCTTAAGTTACTGTGTTTAAGGTCTCCATTTTGCAGGCTGCAGGTTCGTAGTTCCTGTTGTTTTTGGTGTCTGCTCCCAGGGGGTAAGGTTGGTTCAGTGGGTTTTGTAGGCTTCCTGATGGAGGGGCCTGGTACCTGTGTTCTGGTGGATGAGGCTGGATCTTATCTTTCTGGTGGGCAGGACCACGTCCATTGGTGTGTTTTGGGGTGTCTGTGAACTTATTATGATTTTAGGCAGCCTCTCTGCTAATGGGTGGGTTTGTATTCCTGTCTTGCTAGTTGTTTGACCTAGGGTGTCCAGCACTGTAGCTTGCTGGTCACTGAGTGGAGCTGGGTCTTAGCATTGAGATGGACATCTCTGGGAGAGCTTTCACCATGTGATATTATGTGGGGCCAGGAGGTCTCTGGTGGATCAATGTCCTGAACTCGGCTCTCCCACCTCAGAGGCTCAGGCTTGCCACACAGCCGGAACAGCAAGACCCTGTCAGCCACACGGCTCAGAAGAAAAGGGAGAAAAAGAAAGAAAGAAAGAAAACATAAATAAATAAAATAAAATAAAGGTATTAAAATAGAAAAAGATTATTAAACATGAAACAATTAAAAACTAATAAAAGAGAGAGAAAGAAAGAAGAGAGCAACCAAACCAAAAAATAAATCTGCCAATGATAAAAGTGCTAAAAACTATACTAAAAAATAAAACACCAAAAAACAAACAAACAAAAAACAGACAGTCTGAACCCTAGGACAAATGGCAAAAGCAAAGCTATACAGACAACATCACCCAAAAAAGCATACATATACACACTCACAAAAAGAGAAAAAGGAAAAAAATATATATAAAATTTAAAGGCTTCCCTGGTGGCGCAGTGGTTGAGTGTCCGCCTGCCGATACAGGGGACATGGGTTTGTGCCCCTGTGCGGGAAGATCCCACATGCCGTGGAGTGGCTGGGCCCGTGAGCCCTGGCCGCTGAGCCTGCATGTCCGGAGCTTGTGCTCCGCAATGGGAGAGGCCACAACAGTGAGAGGCCCGCATACCGCAAAAAAAAAAAAAAATTTAATAAGGGAAGATAGCAACCAAATCAATAAACAAATCTACCAATGATAATAAGCTCTAAATACTAAACTAAGATAAACATAAAACCAGAAACAAATTAGATGCAGAAAGCAAACCCCAAGGCTACAGTTGCTCACAAAGTCCACCACCTCAATTTTGGCATGATTTGTTGTCTATTCAGGTATTCCACAGATGCAAGGTACATCAAGTTGATTGTGGAGATTTAATCCGCTGCTCCTGAGGCTGCTGGGAGAGATTTCCCTTTCTCTTCTTTGTTCGCACAGCTCCTGGGTTTCAGCTTCGGATTGGCCCCCCCTCTGTGTGTAGGTCACCTGAGGGCATCTTTTGGGAAGTCTGAGGTCTTCTGCCAGCATTCAGTGGCCCCCCCTCTGTGTGTAGGTCACCTGAGGGCATCTTTTGGGAAGTCTGAGGTCTTCTGCCAGCATTCAGTCCCCCCCCTCTGTGTGTAGGTCACCTGAGGGCATCTTTTGGGAAGTATGAGGTCTTCTGCCAGCGTTCAGTGGGTGTTCTGTAGGAGTTGTTCCACATGTAGATGTAGTTTTGATGTATTTGTGGGGAGGAAGGTGATCTCCATGTCTTACTTCTCTGCCATCTTGAAGGTGCCCCTCCTGTATTCTTAAAAGACATCATAGAGACTTGAGGTGTAGGTCTGTCTCCTCAGTTCTTCATGGCTGGCCAGTTAGCTGTGGCTTTCCTGTTCTAGTTTGTCAAGTCAGAGAGTCCGGGTAAGATGGTAAATGCACAAATAATCCACCTTGCTAACTCTGAAGGGCTGCTAAACCTTCAGGAAGTGCTGGGCGGACCTCTAGGATCCCAGAGATTCTTGATTTAATCGAAATGAGTGACACCTGGACAGTGGTATGTTTTTACATGCTTCTCAAGTGATTCTGAACTGTGCCTGGGTTGACAACTGCTAGCTTAGGCGATGAGGAGCCCTTCCTGACTGGAGCTCTTCTGGGGGATGGGGGGATGCCTTCATATAGTCAGGAGCCCACCACATCACTGCCATATTCTCTGGGAGGATGTAGGGCCAGTTGGAATGGGAGCTAACAATGTACTATCCATGTCCTCTCATTAAGTTGACTCCCCTTAGCTGGGTGGTCAAGTTCAACTGTGAAGACCCCTATATGTCATCAGATTTCTCATCACTGGAGACCAGGACAGTCTCTGAAACCAGAAGAGAAAACTATTTTTAGGTCAGATCTTAACAGAAGACTTCTCAGGACAAATTTCTATTCTGTGTCTGGCCTAGATACAACTATCAGGAATTGCTTGTCAGATCAGGTCAAAGCAGTTCTGTGCTGCCTGTGAAGAAATGAGTATTATATGCCAGGAAATCACTGACTGAAACCAGCCTGTCTTCTCAGGGCATATAGCCTTATTCTATGGCTCTTTTTGTCTGGACTTATACAGAAAGCACTATTTCCACTTTAGAATGAGAACTGAGAATGCAGATGGATTCCCTGAATTTGAGTGAATGAAGCAATGTCCACACCCTTTTCACCCAAAAGCAGGAAATGACTTTCTTTTTTATTTCCTATAACAAGATGTGTTTCTTATCAGGACAACGACATCAACTTTGTTACTGTAGGCAACTCATATTAACCAATTATTTCTCCCTTTAATAAATGCGTTTAAATATTTTTCTTTCTGTTATTTATTTTTGCATTAAAAAAGTACTACATGCTTCATCAAGAAACCTTAATAATTTGGAGAAGAAAAATGAAAAAGAAAAAGAAAGGGTAATCTTACTATTCAGAATGTCACATTTACCATTTTGGTTTATGTCTTTTCAGATCCTGTTTTTGTTTTTTAATTTTAGGAAAAACACAACTGACAAGAACAGGGCAGGACCCAATCCTAATAAGGAACTAGAGTAGTTAAAAGAGTCTAAGAAAAGGTCAAGTCAGAAACTCAGTTACAAGAAGCAAGAAGCCCAGTAATCAAACATGGACACCACGAGAAATAGACATTGAATCACGGAGTGTTGGTCTGAAGGCTAAAAAGTGTTTGATTTCTCAGTATAGGATAGGTTCTGGAAACTAGGATCAGGTGGGGATTTAAATGGCCCCATCTTTGGGGAAGTGGAGGGCTACAGAGTTCAAGAAATAAGCTGGGTCAAACAAGTATCTTTCTTATTACATCATGGGCATTTTTTCCTTTGAAATATCCTTTAAAACAACCCCTCCTCTCTACTCACATAAAGCAAATGCAGCCTGGTTGTCTTCTCTGACTGAGAATCTTCCTTTCCCCAGATGACCCTACATACTGCTGCCAGATGAGTCTCCTTAAACTGGTGTTTTAACATTATCTTTCCCCTCCTTAGAGATAAAAAATGGCTCCAATTCTTGAATTGGGTCAGTTCCAAACTTCTCACCCTGGCTTTCATGGTTCTCTATAATGTAGCACTAACCCATTAATTCAGCTTTGTTTTTTATGTCATACTTTCACTCTCTCTCACTCCAATCAGGTTGAATGATTAATTGCCCTAAAAGTGCATCATTCTCTGTACCACTGTCCCTACCCTCATCCCCATATTACCATCTTGTCTGGCATGTCCTACCTTCTTCCCTCTGCCTGTTGTCAATCCTTCAAGGCTTGGATCTAGTAGCATCTCCTTCACAATATGTCCCTTGATAAATCCACACTGATTTATGTTTTCTTAGACCTACCACACCAGTCATAATTTACCACTACTTACTTACTACCTTGTATTAGTCACCATTTTATTTTTGTTATCTGTTCCTTTTCAACTTGATTGCAAGCTCACTGAAAATAAAATCTATAACTGGGCCATTTCTCATCTAGTATATAGGGTCAACTTTGTATAAATACATAAATACTCAGCTTATTAGAGAGAATAGAGATTGTACATAGAAAAATTTAATATTCAAATTCTATTACAGTGGATTTTCCTAGGATTTTCAAAGAAATTATGTTTTGCTTTCTCCAGTCACTGAAATAGTTTTCCTATTTATGCAACATAATTCAGCATATGCAACACAATACATAAACATTATACAACAAAATGCATCAATAATAAAGCTTAGGAAAGACTAACTTACGTATAATAATCAAACTCAAATATTTTTTCCTCTCTTTTCATATTCATCAATGGCGTTAAAACAGATTCACTCAATGTAATCCAGGGTAGATTTGAGTTTATCATCCTCATGATGACTTTATGTGCTCAAGGATAAGAAATTATATTCTTTTTTTAAAATTAAATTAAATTAAATTAAATTAATTTATTTTTGGCTGCATTGGGTCTTCACTGCTGCACGCAGTCTTTCTCTAGTTGGGGCAAAAGGGGGATACTCTTCATTGCTGTGCGCGGGCCTCTCATTGTGGTGGCTTCTCTTGTTGTAGAGCACGGGCTCTAGGCTCGCAGGCTCAGTAGTTGTGACACACAGGCTTAGTTGCTCCGCATGGCATGTGGGATCTTCCTGGACCAGGGCTCGAACCCGTGTCCCCTGCATTGGCAGGCAGATTCTTAACCACTGCGCCACCAGGGAAGCCCCAGAAGTTATATTCTTTTGTTTTTCTAAGTTATATTCTTTATCTAAGTTCATTTAACTACTATTTTATCTATGTTCGCCTTCCACAGTTATACTGGAATTTTATATTTAGAAAAAATAGAATCTTGGAGAACCCATATTTAAAGAACATGTAAAATGGTAATGATTATAAAATTAAATAAATTATAAAATAACAAGCCCAGCCATGAAAAAGTACCAGCACAGATAAGAACTGTCATCTGGGTACCATTTCCTCTTGGAAGACAGAACCATGGATGTAGAGGGCCGACTGTAAGTTATACTCGGATTTTTGACTGTGTATTGGGGGCTTGGCACCCTAACATCCACTTTGTTCAAGGTTCAACTGTATATCCTTTCACTGCTTTCTAATGTAGATGGGTTCATAGCGTATATCAAGTTATGTAACATTTTTCAGGGACATTTTCCCATGAAATATATGCAAATACACATTTTTATAGGCTCATATTCTTCCATTGGATTTAACCAATCTCTATCAATAGACATTAGTTTGATTCACAATATTCCATTGTCTCTAACTCTTTTTAACCATTTAGTCTGCTTGTTTATTTTGTCTTTGCGCTAGTATAAACACTGCACAAAAAAACATATATATTCTTGTACCTACGTCTGCGTGCCCTTGACAGATTAAGAAACATGATTTAACATTTTTTTTTCTGCTTATGTATTCATTGAAAACAATCACAGAAATAAGCAAAATCTCAAAGAAAAATCTCCATAAGCTTGACATTCAGAGATGATCACTCATAACATAAGAATCTCTGTCCTTCCAAATTCTCTGTTTATCTGTATGGTTCATTTTATTTTATTTTTTTTATTGAAGTATAGTTGATTTACAATATAATATTAGTTTCCAATTACACCATAGCGATTCAATATTTTTATAGATTATACCCCAAGTTACTACAAAATAATTATCTATATGGTTTAAAAGGATAACAATATTCATTTGTTTCTCAGTAGAATCAAAATTCAAAAATTCCTTTGTTCCCATTGCATCCAATGATGTGATTATAAGCTCTCATCAGAAAAAAAAGAAAAAAGTTTGTCTTGGAATATATACCTGGAACTAAATACCCTAGAAAATGTATGTGCAGTTTTGAATGTTGCTTTTTCTGTTCCTTTAAAACCCTTGGAGTCCAGCTATTTTTCAGTAATGAAAACATCTACAATTCTGGAGGCGGTGCCACGCCAGGTGTTGGTGAAGACAAGGTTGGGTAGAAGAGTAGGGCAGCCAAAATGTGCCTGCCCTCACCTGCAAATACCTTTGGAGAGAGACCAGGTTACTGTCTTACCACTTTCTCTGGGGAGGTGGGAGTTGGGTGTCTCTGTCCTAAGGAGGAAGGGAAAGGGCAATACCGTGATTTCCAGTTCTGAATTTCAGCTTTCTCCCTCCCTTGGAAAGATGGTTTGGGATGAACTCAAACTTCCAGTTAAAGTACACACAACACTTTGAAATGATAAGTTGTAATTTGGGATACGTCACTTGATCTTAACTTACTTTCTGTGTACGAAATTTCTAGTTTATCAAGAAGTTTCATCCTCTGTAAAGTGAGGAACAAGGAACAGGTGATTTATACAGTTTTTCTCAGCTGTGAGCTACAGAATTCCAGGATTCTAACTCTAATCCTTAACTATTGGAGGGATACCATCACACATTGCCCAGCACAAAACAGGCTCTTGGTAAACATCTGTTGAGTTAAATTAAACAGGGACAGAAAAGATTAACGCTAACTAGATTAATTACTCTATAAAAAAAATAGAGACTCTGTGTAAATGAAAAAAGCAAATTCCACTGCGGCAGGATGTCCGGTAATTATTTTGCTCTTAATTAGTCTTAAGCTGATGATTGCCAAAACTTTGGCTGGTAATAGAAGTAGAGCCTCAGATATAATATAACCAGATTGAGGAAATAAATAGTAAAGTTTGAATTCATTCTGACTGGACACTTAATTAAAGTATGGCAAATCAGAGAAGAATCCATTGCAGATATTCAAGAAAGATGGAAGGCATCTAGTACATAAAAAGGAATGACCCCTATGTTTATACTTCATCTCACCTTCCTTTGTCATCAGAGTAGAACTAGTAGGAATTCTCTTCCATCTCACATACTCACCTCTTGTTCTGCATGCTGCCCTTTGATGACTTCTTGTCCTCAAGATTGTTCACTTAAACAAGTTTCCCCTCTCTAAATACATTGGAGGTGGGCCTGGGGGTAACCCAGACGTACCATGGAACTTGTCCCAGGTCACCCCCTCTTCAAGTGAAATGGGAAAGACCTGAAGGTGCTGGTGCTGAAATCTGGAGTGAACTCATGGGAGGCTGAGCCCCATGGACACCCAGGTTGATTAAAATGTGAGTATCCTCAATGATCTATTCCCATACTCTTAGATTGTGTCTTTAAAGAGAAAGTGTGTCAAGAGGAAAAATTAGGTAGTTATGAGATCTGAAAAACTGAAGTCTCCAAACACTTTAACTCAATATAAAGTCAAACAATTTTTTAAAATTTAAATGAAATTGGAGGATTGTCTCAATGCTTTACTTTGAAACTGCATGTCTGGTTTCAGCCAATCTAACTCAGTATCTCAAACACCCATGGGACATACATGACTTTCAGAACATGAGTGCCAACCATTGTTATCAAGTCAACACTCAGTTTAAGACACACTTCATTTTACCAAGCACTTACAGGTGTGAGGTAGCCCAAGTGCATTTAGTCTTTGAAAAGATTTATGTTTATCTGCAGGGGGTATATATGTGTGTAAGTATTCTCACAAATGAATATATGAGACTTGCATCTTTAGCAAATGTGCATATCTTGTTTTTGTTGTCATGCCATAACAAACTAGTACAGTTATTGCAAGAATGCCCAGGATATTTCCTCATGACAAAAAATCAACCACATTTTTCCTGTCACCATGGAGTATTCTGTCTGCCTATGATAGACTACTTGAAAAACAGAACTGAAATGATACTCAAGTAGACCTTGTCTACCAATGTGATAATGTCAGTCCAATTAGTACAATGTGTACCTGCATTACATTGTGTGACGTCCGTCACTAAGGCAATTCCTGTAAGCCATATTTACTCTAACTTGTAGACCATTCCATTTATTTGCTTCTGTTTATAATCCTTTAGGATTTCCAGATTGTGCCAAATGGGTCTTCTGAATCCATGTGCAGAGTGTACAGAGAATTTGAGGTGCTCTCACACTGTTGACTCCCTTTGGGGAGACTTTTTGGAATGTAAAATTGTGTTCACACCCTCGGAGGTCCTTTACAGCCAAGGTCATACCGGGTCTGTCTCTCTTACCAGATCATCAGCAATGCGAGTTCATGGACTATAATCTCAACGTCCTTGCCTCAACTTAATAAATATTAGTTGAATAAACAATTATATCCACAAACGGGAATAATTAGCAAAATTGTTAAAGCTCATTTATTCTTTTCCTCTCAAGTTTGAATTAATATGTTCTGCTACTAATAAGGGCATTCGTGCTTGAGACGGAGGCTATTTTTTCCTAAAGATAAATGAGTAAAAGTTATCCTTCCTTAGGGCTACCGTTTGGTACAGTGCCTGACTCATCTTGGGTTCACTAAATTGTTCTTGACATAAATGGACTTAGCCACCCTATATATTACAAAGATCCATTCAGATGATAATAATTATTTTTTACCCTGCTGAGTACTTTCAAACTGAAATTATATAGGAAAATAATTTTTAAGTAATATAAATAATATCTAAAGTGCCTAGAAAAACACTTGGCATCTAGTAAGTACTCAGTACATATTCTTTCCCTCACACGTATTTTTATTATTATTATTATATTTTTATTTTTGGCTGCATTGGGTCTTCATTGTTGCACGCGGGCTTTCTCTAGTTGCGGCGAGCAGGGGCTACTCTTCGTTGCGGTGCTTGGGCTTCTCATTGTGGTGGCTTCTTTTGTTGCAGGGCACAGCCTCTAGGCGCGTGGGCTTCAGTAGTTGTGGCACATGGGCTCAGTAGTTGTAGCTCATGTGCTCTAGAGTGCAGGCTCAGTAGTTGTGGCGCACGGGCTTAGTTGCTCCGCGGCATGTGGGATCTTCCTAGACCAGGGCTCGAGCCCATGTCCCCTGCATTGGCAGGCGGATTCTTAACCACTGTGCCACCAGGGAAGTCCCCCTCACACATATTTTAAAAGCATAATGAAAACCCTAGCTCTAAAGCTTGGTGGAAATACATAAAATTAATGTAAGTAGAGGGCAAATGGCTAAAAGAAAAGGTCAGAATTATCTTTTGACCTAGCAAAGAGGTTTAACTATCTCATCAGAATTTTTATGTTACCCTGCCCTTCTCATGTTTCTAGGCATCATAGTGAAAATGCATCTAAATTAAGGTTGCCAGATAAAATACACAGCAGTTAGTTAAATTTGAATTTCAGACAAATAATAAGTACATCTTTAGCATAAATATGCCCCATGTAATATTTGGGACATACTTATGCTAAAAAATTACTAGTTGTTTATTTGATATTCAAATTTAACTGGGCACCCTGTTCAATTTTTTTGAAATTTTAATTTTTAGCTTATAAACAGTATAAATTTATTTCTCATAGTTATGGAGGCTGGGAAGCCCAAGATCAAAGCACTAGCAGATTTGGTGTCTATTGAGGACCCACTTCCTGGTTCATAGATATCTTTCTTCCTGCTGTAACCTCACATGGCAGGAGGGGTGGCACTGTATTTTTATTTGCTAAATCCGGCGACCCTAATCTAATAGCAATGAGCACGGCAATATGAAAAACAGTAATACTTTGGTGAGCTCTTTTTTTCTTTTTCTTAAAGAATGTTTGATTGGCAGTCGACCAATTTCTTTAAAGTTAAGCTAATTTTTTCCTCATCCTACACCTATGGTTAGTTTGCAGGGTGATTTCACCTTCCTTTAAAAAAAATGCTCTCGAATCAAAATGTCTATTTTGACTCTCCATGGTCACCAGAATGTGGCTTGCAAGAAGGGAACAGTTGTTAGTCCTGGCTAAAAGCCAGACATTTGGTGTAGAATTATCAGTTGCTTATTCTACTAGAAGTTTCAGTGGAAGCTTGTAAAGCAGGTTTTCCTTATTGGTTTGGATGAGTAGCCAGGAGACCATTTACATTGCTGTTTATTTTCATTGCATAGTGAAGAGCCCCAAGCATTCACACTGAACAAGACAAGGCAAAGCTCGATAAGCAGTGTGGCTATGGGCTCATGACCAGCTTGTGACCTCACCAGTGAGCTCTGGGGCACAGGGCAGAGCAGCAGTGAGCCAAGTTTGGATGGACACCACCAGCAAAGAAAGAAAAAACAGAAGTTTTACTAAATTGGTCATTTTGTGGACACTTTTTTCCTCATTACTCACCACTCTCAAAAAGCCATATAAATCATCTCATGCCTGAAATCTAAAATTCCAAAGAGCTGGGTAGGTGAGCAGCTGTGGGAGGCTGAGGCCTCTTGCCAACATAAAACCCGAAGGACATTCCGGGTCCTTAGCCAGCTCCCCAAATCCCTCTTCCCTTCCTACTCGGAGCCCTGGGGATTGGCCAGCCTGTTTCCTTTCCACTGTTACCACCTGTTACTTCCAACTGTGTTTCTCTCCTCCCTTGGTACAGAAGACAGCCCCACAGCTTCTGGCCTACCTTGTTCATACTGACTGCCATTTACTGACCGCTCACCGTGCATCAGGCTCTCTACTGTGTACTTTATACCATAATATTGTTTAATCTTTATTATAGTCTTGAGATAGGCATTGCTGCCTCCCATCTTACTGAGGAGGAACTGAAATTCTGGGAGAACCTACCCAGAGCTTAAGTAATGAAGATGCACTTCAAATACAGTTATCTGGGGCTTCCCTGGTGGTGCAGTGGTTGAGAGTCCGCCTGCCGATGCAGGGGACACGGGTTCGTGCCCCGGTCCGGGAAGATCCCACATGCCGCGGAGCGGCTGGGCCCGTGAGCCATGGCCGCTGAGCCTGCGCGTCCGGAGCCTGTGCTCCGCAACGGGAGAGGCCACAGCAGTGAGAGGCCCGCGTACCGCAAAAAAAAAAAAAAAAACAAAAGAAACAAACACAGCTATTTGACCTCAACGCAGTTCCTGAGTCAAGCGACATCGCTTGTCTAGGTGACACTGCCAGTAAAACCATAAGAAATGGGCTTTCCCTAATTTAGCACCAGATCGTCTCACAGGAGAACACAGAGACCACAGACGTGATAATAATGGGTCTCGGAGGCTTAATGAGACTTTCTGAGGTGAGATGAAGAGATAGATAAGCAATCTGGTAAAGAAGTGGTTTTCAAACTTTGATGTATACGACACGGCTCCAGTTATTAAAGAGTTAAGTGGTAGACTGTGGCTTCCTTCAGCACTGGGAGGCAGAATTGTAAAAAAGGAAATGCAAAGGAAGACAGTCAATGGTTTGAAAGTAGTTTGCTCAGGCCACGTATATGATAATGGTGGAGGCGCAGAGGCCCGAGTCAGTAGCATCTGGCAGGGAGAAGGGTGAGGTGAGGGCAGGGAAAGTTATAGAAGAGAAGTACCACCTGATTTAATTTCACCTTATTACTTTATTTTTTCATTTTTATTTTTTTATAAATTTATTTATTTATTTATTTTTGGCTGCATTGGGTCTTCGTTGTTGCATCTTAGTTGCTGCGTGGGGGGCTTTCTCTAGCTGCGGCGAGTGGGGGCTACTTTTCGTTGCGGTGGCTTCTCTTGTTGCGGAGCACGGGCTCTAGGCACGCGGGCTTCCATAGTTGTGGCGCACGGGCTCAGTAGCTGTGGCTCGCGGGCTCTAGAGCACAGGCGCAATAGTTGTGGTGCACAGGCTTAGTTGCTCCACGGCATGTGGGATCTCCCCGGACCAGGGCTTGAACCCGTGTCGCCTGCATTGGCAGGCAGATTCTCAACCACTGCGCCACCAGGGGAATCCCCACCTTATTACTTTAGCTAGAACTCAATCTAGTCCCCTTTTTTGAGGATTTTTTTTTTAACCTCTTTTTTTTTTTTGGCCAAAAGAACCCTGCTTCCTCATATTATGGAGTCTATGAGATTCTTTCTGCTCTCTTTGGCATAAAAATAATCTTGGTCCTCTTAATTTCCTGGTTCTTCACTCTGCAGTGGGAGAGATACAAG
This sequence comes from Tursiops truncatus, assembly GCF_011762595.2. NCBI lineage: Eukaryota > Metazoa > Chordata > Mammalia > Artiodactyla > Delphinidae > Tursiops > Tursiops truncatus. The sequence continues at coordinate 23,421,641 of NC_047050.1, forward strand.
ATCTGTTGATAGTTCAAGAACTAGCTTCTTCCAATACAGCAAAACCTTAACAATGATCCCTTGCAAACATTTGCAGGTACTTATATTTTACAGTTTGCTGCAAGCCTGTGAGCAAATTGATTTATAGCATAAATAGGTTCTTAAAGGAAACGTTCCTCTTTTCTTCCTAAATATTTTGAAACCATTCCAATAAAGCTAAATAATTTTGAAAAAATAGATATTATTCACAGAAATAGAAATGGGATCACAGGGGAATCTAACTAGTAGATAATAAGGATGATACTGGCATAAGAAAATCTGTGCAGATTTCGTGCACAGCAGCTGAATTTTGTGTGTGGTCGTGAGCATACTTCAAATATCTCCAGAGGAGGAAAGAGAGAAAGAACTGAGTTTTATTACCAGCCTTCTCTATACTTATGTTCATTCTCCATTTTATTTAATCCTCATAACAATCTTTAGCTGCAAATGATATTTTTCTGCACTTTCTTGCCAATCCTACAATCCTCATACTTCCTCTCAGGTCAACTTCTAGTTAATTATTTAACACAAAACAAAATGAAACAACGTGTTGTTTTAATGTGATTTAGGGAAGAGTGAAGTAACAGGTTCTCACTCTTTGATATGTTCTTTCTATACTTAGCAATGCAACAGTAAAACCACACGAAAGTAGTGTTATTGAATCATATAAAAAAAAAAGTAGGTAACAATTTATCAATGTCTTGGAAAATGACATCAGGAAGATGTAGAGAGGAAGAGGATTCCAGTGAGAGAGACTCAGTATGTATGAAGGCAGGGAGGTATGAAATAATGGGGAAAAAACCAAGAAGACTGTAAATGATTCAGGATTGCTGCAGAGCAAGGGTTGGCAAACTATGACCATACGCCAAAAATGTCCAGTCATCCAGTTTTATATGGCTTGTGAGCTAAAAATGGTTTTTACAACACTTTAAAATGTTTGGAAAACAATCACAAGAAGAATATTTTATGATGCATGAAAATTAGATGAAATTCAATTTGTGTCCATAAATATAGTCTTATTGGAATGCAGATACACTCACTTGTTTACATATTATATATAGTTGCTTTCACGCAGCAACTGCAGAGTTGAGTAATTGAAACAGAGGATGCGTGAAGCGCTCTCATTGCTTCCCACTGCTGCTCAGTGCACTATGCATCATAGTGTTGCCCTTATAACTCTACAGCATTTTGAGTGTGACACACATCAGTACACCAGAACATTTACATTTATTACCAGTGCATACCTATCATGTCAAAACAAGAAAAGAAAAGTAGGTGTTTCTTTTTAATTAATTAATTAATTAATTTTTGGCTGCATTGGGTCTTTGTTACTGCGTGAGGGCTTTCCCTAGTTGCGGCGAGTGGTGGCTACTCTTCCTTGCGGTGCATGAGCTTCTCGTTGCGGTGGCTTCTCTTGTTGCAGAGCACAAGCTCTAGGCCCGCGGGCTGGCTCGCAGGCTCATCAGTTGTGGTGCACAGGCTTAGGTGCTCCGCGGCATGTGGGAATCTGCCTGGACCAGGGCTCGAACCCATGTCCCCTGCATTGGCAGGCGGATTCTTAACCACTGCACCACCAGGGAAGTCACAAGAAAAATAGGTTTTGAATGTCACGTTTTAAGGCAAAGTGGAGTGTGGATTATTTTGTTATCATATGGCAAAGGATTGTGTTTATTATGCAAAGACATGATAGCTGTGCTAAAAGAATACAATATACATTGGCGTTACCAGACTAAGCCCTCATCACAATATTCCAACTCACAGGAAAGTCACAGTCAGAAGAAATAGACAATTTTAACTTAACACAGAATATCTCATCACAGCAAAATTTCTGCACAAAAATAAAAAATGAAAATGGGGCTGCAATCCAAGGAGATTTCGGAGTGATTTGTTATTCAAGCAGAAAGCCATTTACCAATACAAGTTAATTAAATTGTGCTCAATTCCAACAGCTGAAGAAATCTGTACATAAAAATAAACATGTTTAAGACTGTTCGCCTCTTAGCGAGAACAGTTGCTTGCAGAGTTGAGGACCTGGGGAGCTACGTCAACAGTTAATTTAAAAACAAGATAAATCATTTTGCATTGTGTTCCTTGGCTCTGGATGAGTTGACAGACGTTACTGACCCTCCTCAATGGTTGGTTATTCAAGGAGTCCAGGTGGAGTTTGAAGTGACTGAAGAATTAGCCTCTGTGAAAAGTATGCGTGGAAGAAGTATAGGCGAGATAGAAGTTGAGAAACATGAATTCAGCACAACCTGAAGAGGAATCTGCTATGGCGTGTGACAACTGATGATAGGAAAAATGTGTGCAACAGAAAAAGACTCAGTTGGACAAACTTACAAAGCTTGTGAAAAAGGAAGCTTTTTCATTGTTTGTTCATCAGAAGCTAGTTTGCAGAAAATACGTGACTTTATCGTTTTCTTGAAATCTACTGTGTGTTATTGCAGTTTCAGTGGTGAACTTCATCGCTGTCGAGGACTTAACAATCGTTAGTTCCAAGAATTCTTATCAGAAATTGAAGCTGGGGACTTCCCTGGTGGCGCGGTGGTTAAGAATCCAGTGTAGGGGACACGGGTTTGAGCCCTGGTCCGGGAAGATCCCACATGCCGCAGAGCGGCTGGGCCCGTGAGCCATGGCGCTGAGCCTGCGTGTCCGGAGCCTGTGCTCCGCAACAGGAGAGGCCACAACAGTGAGAGGCCTGCGTACTGCAAGAAAACAAAAAAACAAAAAACAGTTCTTGTATGTGCAAATTATACCGTGGTAAAGTCATTTTGAAGATAATGTTGTTTAAATTACAAATAACCCCAAGTTGCTTTATACACTCCCATGTTGTGAAAAGTGAAAACAAGAAGTAACATCTCCATTTCCACAGAAATTTACATACGATACATTTTCTAAGCTCTAACTACAGTACTAGCAGAGTTTTTGGATCTCAGTGCAAGATCCAAAGGAAATTTCCATGTTTCAAAATCCATTTAACTATGTCGTTGAGGAGCTTCCACCTAAGTTTCAATTAGAAATGATTAATCTGCAATGTATCGGTATTTGACAATACCTATCTCTGTAAAAAGACATTTTCAAAGATAAATACATAAAATCTCATTCTAGATTAGTATCAACAGATAATTGCAATACATTTTGATAATAGGAAACACTAATATTGAACCCTAATTAAGTAAAATGTTATTTCCACAAATTCCATTCTTCTCATCAGACTTGTATTACAAAAAATTGTACTCAATTATTATTACTATATTTTAAATTTAGTCAATAAAACTTTGTGGAAATTTGTTTTATATATTTTTTTATTATTATTATTATTTTACAAACAACTTTGACAATGAAGTTTATGTCCCCTCTGCGCACCAACTAATCACTATATTCACCCACATTGACCCAAACCTTTTTACCCCCTTAGGTCTACACTACCAGCCTTCTGTAGGACCACCATAGTGTACTCCAATAGCAAAAGGTAAACCACCTGTTCTATTGATAAAAATGTAAATCTGGAATAAGTAAATAGAAAAGGCATTTTTAAAATGAAGGAGATTTTTTTGGACATTCAGGTGCTCATTCTTGTTTTTTTTTTGTTTTTTTGACTAACTGGATGTTTATTTAAGCAGCTCCCTACCATTGATCATTAAACTTATTTCCAACATTTTATATCATAAACATCATCTTCATGATTATCCACAAAACTAGAGTTTTCTTTCTTTCCCATAGCATATTAGTTTTCTCAAAACTGCATTTTTTTGAATTTTATTTTATTTATTTTTTTATACAGCAGTTTCTTATTCGTTATCCATTTAATACATATTAGTGTATATATGTCAATCCCAATCTCCCAATTCATCACAGCACCTTCACCACCCCCTCCCCCCCGCGGTTTTCCCCCCTTGGTGTCCATACTTTTGTTCTCTACATCTGTGTCTCAATTTCTGCCCTGCAAACTGGTTCATCTGTACCATTTTTCTAGGTTCCACATATATGCGTTAATATACGATATTTGTTTTTCTCTTTCAGACTTACTTCACTCTGTATGACAGTCTCTAGATTCATCCACGTCTCTACAAATGACCCAATATTGTTCCTTTTTATGGCTGAGTAATATTCCATTGTATATAAGTACCACATCTTTATCCATTTGTCTGTTGATGGGCATTTAGGTGGCTTCCATGACTTGGCTATTGTAAATAGTGCTGCAATGAACATTGCAGTGAATGTGTGAAATTTGTTTTCTATTTTATTTTTATTATTTATTTATTTATTATTATTTTTAATTTATTTTATTTTTGGCTGCATTGGGTGTTTGTTGCTGCACGCAGGCTTTCTCTAGTTGCAGTGAGCAGGGGCTACTCTTCGTTGTGGTGCACAGGTTTCTCATTGCGATGGCTTCTCTTGCTGCACAGCACAGGCTCTAGGGCATATGGGCTTCAGTAGTTGTGGCACGTGGGCTGAGTAGTTGTGGCTCGTGGGCTCTACAACGCAGGCTCAGTAGTTGTGGCACACAGGCTTAGTTGCTCCATGGCATGGGGGATCTTCCCAGACCAGGGTTCGAACCCATGTTCCCTGCATTGGCAGGCAAATTCTTAACCACTGTGCCACCAGGGAAGCCCTCTATTTTATTTTTAACTTTTATTTTTTTATTGAAGCATAGTTGATTTACAGTGTTGTGCTAATTTCTGCTGTACAGCAAAGTGACTCAGTTATACACGTATATACATTCTTTTTTATATTATTTTCCATTATATTGGGTATTGTTCCCTGTGCTATACCGTAGGATATTGTTGTTTATCCATTCTAAATGTAATAGTTTGCATCTAATAACCCCAAACTCCCAGTTCATCCCTCTCCCTCCCCATCTCCCTGTTGGCAACCACAAGTTTGTTCTCTATGTCTGTGAGTCTGTTTCTGTTTTGTAGATAGGTTCATTTGTGCCATACTTTAGATTAGATTTAGATTCCACATATAAGTAATATCATATGGTATTTGTCTTTCTCTTTCTGACTTACTTCACTTAGTATGATAATCTCTAGGTCCATCCATGTTGCTGCAAATGACATTATTTCATTCTTCTTTATGCCTGAGTAGTATTCCATTGTATATATGAACCACATCTTCTTTATATAAATATCTACACAATATCTTCAATTTTGTCTTTTTGGCTATGAAGCCTATTAATCTGCCCTTTACAGAAAAAGTTTGCTGACCCCTACTATAGAGTAAAAAGTGAGGGGCAAATTCTGGTTCCATTAATGGCAGCGGCTTGTATTAAACTAACCCTCCCACAGATAAAGTTTATAAAGTCTTTAAAAAAAAAAAGGAGTTCCCTGGCAGTCCAGTGGTTAGGACTTCATGCTTTTACTGCTGTGGCCCGAGTTTAATCTCTGGTCGGGGAACTAGATCCTGCAAGCCACGTGGCATGGCCAAAAAAAAGAGAGAGAGAAAAGAAAAGAAATCCAAGAGAGTTTCAAATATGTGGAAATTAAACAGCACACTTCTAAATAACACCTAGATAGGGAGGGTGGGAGGGAGTTGCAAGAGGGAGGGGATATGGGGATATATGTATACGTATAGCTGATTCACTTTGTTATACAGCAGAAACTAACACAACACTGTAAAGCAATTATACTCCAGTAAAGATGTTAAAAAAAAATAACACATGGGTCAAAAAAGGAATCACAGGAATATTAAAACTATTCTGAACTGAATGATGAAAATATAAACTAATAAAATTTGTGTTATTTGTTAAAGCAGTGTTCAAAACAAAATTGGTAGCTTGAAGATACAAAAGATATCTTTTCTTATAAGATATCAAAGGTATTAAATCAGTGATCTAAGTTTCCACATTAAGAAACAAGGAAGAAACTTCCCTCGTGGTCCAGTGGTTAAGAATCTGCCTTCCAGTGCAGGGGACACTGGTTTGATCCCTGGTCAGGGAACTAAGATCCCACATGCCATGGAGCAACTAAGCCCGTGTGCCACAACTAGAGAGGCCACATGCTGCAACTACAGAGCCTATGTGCTCTGGACCCCACGCGCCACAACTAGAGAGAAGCCTGTGTGCCACAACGAAGAGCCTGCGTACTGCTACAAAAGATCCCACATGCCACAACTAAGACTCAAATCAGCCAAAAATAAATAAATAAAAATATTTTTAAAATGCAGGAAAAGTGTTTTACAAAATTCAGCATTTGTTTACGATAAAAATTCTTAGCAAATAGCAAATTCCCTGAATCTGATAAAGAGCATCCTTAGCTAATCATATTTAATACTGAAAAACTGAATTTTTTTCCACATAAGATCAAGGACAAGGCAAGAAAGGGTGCTCAGTCTCACCACTTCTATACAACATTGTATAAGATGGAATAATAGTAGAAAAAGAAATAAAATACGTATAGATTGGAAAGAAAGAAATAAAACTGTCTTCATTCATAGATTATATGATCATGCACATAGGAAATCCTAAGGAGTTTACCAAAAGCTATTAAAACTAATAAATAAATTTAGCAAGGTTGTAGGATACATGGTCAATATACAAAAATCAAATGTGTTTCTATGCACTAACTTGGACAACTGGCAATTGAAAATATTTTAAATGTTATTTACAATAGCATTATATAATGGCATCAAAGTATATTAAATACTTAGGAGAAGACTTGTATACCAAAAACTATAAAACACACCTAACAGAAATTAAAGATCTAAATAAATGGAAAGATAAACTCTGTTGTTGAATTGAATTACTCAGTATGGTTAAAAATGTCAATTCCTGGGCTTGCCTGGTGGCGCAGTGTTTGAGAGTCCGCCTGCCGATGCAGGGGACACGGGATCGTGCCCCAGTCCGGGAAGATCCCACGTGCCGCGGAGCGGCTGGGCCCGTGAGCCATGGCTGCTGAGCCTGCGCGTCCGGAGCCTGTGCTCCGCAACAGGAGAGGCCACAACAGTGAGAGGCCCGCGTACCAAAAAAAAAAAAAAAAAAAAAAAAAGTCAATTCTTCAAACTCATCTATAGAATCTGTGTATTTCCAGTCACAATCCCAATAGGTTACATTGCAAAATTGGCAAATTTGTTCTCAAGTTTAAATGGAAATGCAAAAGATCTAAAATAGCCAATATAATCTTGAAAATAAAGTCCAATGTTGGGGAAAAAAAAAAAAAAGGAGTCCACTGTTGGAAGGCTCACACAATTGTATTTCAAGACTTAATATAAGGCTACAGTAATCAAGACAGTGTGGTATTGGCATAGACAAGGATACTTATACAGCTCAGTGAAACAGAATAGAGTCCAGAAATAGACCCACACTTATTTGGTCAATTGATTTTTACAAATGTACCTTTTCAATGGGAAAAGAAAATCTTTTCAACAAATGGTGCCGGAATAACTGAACAAATATATGAAAAAAATTGGACTACATTCCCTACAGCACACTATATACTGAAATTAATTCAAAATAAATTCTACATCTAAGTGTAAAGGCTAAAACTACAGACTTTCCAGAAGAAAATATAGGACAATATTTTTGCAAACAAGAATAGGCAGATTTCTTAGGAAAAGTACAAAAAAAAGCACTAAACATTAAATAAAGATTAAATTTATCAAAAATTTAAATTTTGAAATTTTGCTCATCAAAAATGCCATTAGTACGTCTTTCCTGGTGGCGCAATGGTTAAGAATCCTGCCGTTGCAGGGGACACGGGTTAGAGCCCTGGTCCAGGAAGATCCCACATGCTGCAGAGCAACTAAGCCCGTGTGCCACAACTACTGAGCCTGTGCTCTAGAGCCCTCGAGCCACAACTGCTGAGCCTGCGTGCTACAACTACCGAAGCCCGTGCACTCTAGGGCCCGCATGCTGCAACTACTGAGCCCGCATGCTGCAACTACTGAAGCCGGCACGCCTAGAGCCTGTGCTCCACAACAAGAGAAGCCACTGCAACGAGAAGCACACGCACCAAAACGAAGAGTAGCCCCCGCTTGACACAACTAGAAAAAACCTACGTGCAGCAACAAAGACCCAACGCAGCCAAAAATAAATAAAAAAATTTTAAAAAGTCATTAGTAAATGAAAAGGCAACCAACTAAAGACTAAGAAAAGTTATGTATCTAGAACATACAGAAAGAACTACAAGTCAGTAATAAAAAGAAAACCCAACAAACAAATGGGCAAGACTTAAACAGGCACTTTACAAAATATTACAAATGGTCAATAAGTACATGAAAAGATGTTGAACATTAGTAGTCATCAAAGAAATGCAAAATAAAACCACAATGGGATTCCATTTCAGACCCATAGAGTAACTAAAATGTTAAAAACTGACAGCACCAAGTGCTGGTGAGCATGTGGGATAACTGAAACACTTCTACATTGCTGATGGGCAAATAAATTGCTACAAACACTTTGAAAAACTGTTTTGAAATTTCTTACAAAGGAAATCCAGGAATTCTCCCCCTAGGTGTTTGTTTATCCAAGGAAAATAAAAGCAAATGACCAATGAAAGACTTGCCTAAGAATGTCCCTAGTAGCTTTATCCATAATAGCCGAAGTATGGAAACAACTCAAAGGTCCATCAGAAGACTGGATAAGCAAATTGTGATATATTTATACAATATGAAACTCTTCAGCAATTAAACAAGTGAACTACCAATATACAGGAGAACAAGGAAGTCAGGCACAAAGATGTACGCAGAGTATGGGGATATATGTATAGCTGATTCACTTTGTTATAAAGCAGAAACTAACACACCATTGTAAAGCAATTATACTCCAATAAAGATGTTAAAATAAATAAATAAATAAAGCTCATATTATGGCAAAAAAAAAAAAGAAGTACACAGAGTATGATTCCTCTTATATGAAGTTCAGGAACAGGCAAAACTAATCTATGCAGATGGAAATTAGAGTATGTGGGGCAGGTATTAACTAATCAGCTAGAAGGGGACACAAGGGAAACTTGTGTGGTGATGAAATGTTCCATATCTTCACAGGGAAGTTGGTTACACAGGTGTATACAATTTTCAAAACTCCTTGAATTGGACACTTAAGTTCTTTGCATTTCATTACATATAAATATTAGCTCAATTAAATACTGAGTGCAATTAAGTAAGAGAGGCTGGGAAGATGAGGCAGGCCCAGTAATGCTTATCCATGAAGGGCCCTGTACACCCTTGTACATGCTAAGGAGGTTGGATTTGGCTCTGTAAGCAATGGGGAGCCATTGATGGGTAACAAGTAGGGTAGTGCCATCAGGTATGCATTTTAGAAGGTTACTGAGGTGCTTCATGTGAAGACAGAAGTTAACTTTCCTAATATGCTTTTTTTATATTAATATTGTCAGTGGAAATGCCCTTGTCAGTTGCATTATTGCCAAATATTTTCTCCTATTCTGTAGGTCGTCTTTTCATTTTGTTCATGGTTTTCTTTGCTGTTAAAAAGCTTTTAAGTTTGGTTAGGTCCCATTTGTTTACTTTTGCTTTTATTTCTTTTGCCTTGGGAGACTGAGCTAAGAAAATATTGCTAAAATTTATGTCAGAGGATGTTTTGCCTATGTTCTCTTCTAGGAGTTTTATGGTATCATGTCTTATATCTGGGTCTTTAAACCATTTTGAGTTTGTTTTTTACACGGTGTGAAGGAGAATTCTAATTTTATTGATTTACATTTATTAGAGAAAATCCCACTGTTGGTGGGAATGTGAATTGGTGCAGCCACCCTGGAAAACAATATGGTGGTTCCTTAAAAAACTAAAAATAGAGTTACCATATGACCCAGCAATCCCACTCCTGGGTATATATCCAGAAAAAATGAAAACTCTAATGTGAAAAGATACATGCACACACCAATGTTCATAGCAGCACTATTTACAATAGCCAAGACATGGTAACCACCCAAGTGCCCACAAACAGATGACTGACTTAAGAAGATATATATAAAATAGTGGAATATTACTCAGCTATAAAAAAGAATGAAAGATTGCCATTTGCAGCAACATGGATGGACCTAGAGAATATTATACTTAATGAAGTAAGTCAGCCAAAGACAAATACTATATAATATTTATATGTGGAATCTAAAATATAATACAAATAAATCTATATACAAAACAGAAACACACTCACAGACATTGAAAACAAATGTATGGTTACCAAAGGAGAGTGAGGATAGGAGGGATAAATTTGGAGTATGGGATTAACAGATTCAAACCACTATATATAAAATAGATAAGCAACAAGGATTTACTATATAGCACAAGGATTATATTCAAAATCTTGTAATAACCTATAATAATAATATAATCTGAAAAAAATAACTGAATCACTTTGCTGTACACCTGAAACTAACACAATATTGTAAATCAACTATACTTCAATTAAAAAAATGTGGAATCAAACTGGATTTCTGTAGTCAATATGTTCTTCTTCCAGAATTTTCTGGAATTACCCATCCATCTTCTCTGATAATTCTGCAGAAGCCAAGTCCAGCAGACGACTGGTCCTCAATGAAGTGGCTGTTTCCATGAGATTAAGCAAAATTTCTGGTTAAAATACAATCCTTACGTCTGCTCACTCAGCTGTATCACTTCAAAGAGAAAAACAAATAAAACGCAGCTTCCTGTCATCTCCCATCATCCTTTGTCATTAAAGGATGACAAACTACAGTTGCTTTCCATTTTGACTAGAAGCAAAACTGCAGATAAATAACATAACATCAAGAAGCCAAACAAACTGAAGTAAACTCTTCATCAGCAAAAGCCAGCCAGTTAAAGACAGGGTGAAAAACTCCCACACTGACACCCTCTCCACCTCCAATGGAGGAAAGAAAAAGAAAGAAAAGGAAGAGAAGCTCTTTTCTGAACAAGCCAATTATAACGTAATACTGTACCTAAATTAATGAAATCTATACGTTCTTTTCAGCTACTTATACAGAGTTAAAAAGAAACTACTAAAAGAACAGAATTGTACTGACTTACCATGGAAGCTTTTCCTTTTCTAGAGACGAATCCCAACACGACATTGTAAATCAACTATACTTCAATTAAAAAAAGTTATTAAAAATGTATGGGAAGATCCCACATGCCACAAGGCGCACCCAAAAATAAATAAAGAGATTTTTTAAAAGAATATAAAAATGAATCCCTCCTCTTGCTACCTGACAGAAAACTTTGACTATTAGAGACCAAGATGGGGGCTTTTGGGGTACCCAGAGACGGTCCTCACACTGTCTGAACCTCTTCTCTCCTGTCTTCAGATAGAACTCATTGTCTCATTCATTCATTCATTCATTCAGAGTCTACTCCCTGTCCACAAATATCATTAGAGGACCACATGAAAACATTATATATACTTTTATGGTTGTTGCTTTTTGATGATGCCAACATTTGATTAATTTACTTTGTAAAGCAATGGCATATACCTTCTTCCACAAATTTTCAACCTTACCCCCATCCCCTTAGGGTAAAGGTAGTAGCTTTTCATAAGAAGGCAACCACATTCTGATCCCTGTTCTTTTAAAATGTAAGCAGAGGGATGATGAGAATAGCTGTAGAAACACTTCGATGACAATTACATCAATTAGATCACCAAAGATCAGGGGCCAGTCACACCTTTTACCCTCAGCAACCTTACTATAGAAAGAAAAGTTTAGAGTAAGATTTTTCAATGTGCTTTCTGTGGGTTCAGGATTATGTGGGGTGCTTTTAAAAAATGTACATTCCTAGGCTCTACCCCAGAGTTACTGAATCAGAATCTCTGGGACTGAAGTCCCTAAATCTTCTTTTAGAACAGGCACCCAAGGAGAGTCTTATATGCTATAAAGTTGACAAGCACTGAACTAATGATCTCCAAGGTCCTTTCCAGTTCTGAAGGTCATGACCGCTGTGTAGCAGAGATAGTGTCATTGAGAGGATGATTTTTTTTTTCTTTTGTCCACACCACACGGCTTGCGGTGATCTTTGTTTCCTAACCAGGGATTAAACCTGCGTCCTCAGCAGTGAAAGCGTGAAGACCTAACCACTGGACCGCCAGTGAATTCCCTGAGAGGATGAGATTTTTTGACTGAGGTTGGGGATGTTGCAGTAGGGGGATAATCTTGGGAAACAGAGAACTTTAGAAATGATACAATCGAGTATACATAAAAAAAATTATATAGAAACAAAGATGATGACATTTACCCCTCGAAAGAGTAAAATCAATGTTATTTTGAAATGAATACTTCTGACATGTTTTGTAACGGAGAAGCCTACTAGGAATAACCATCTTAAAAATGTGTGGTTGATAAATTAAGCTATACTTAGAAAGAGAATAAGAGAATAAATTCCAGATGCCTCTATTTCATGTAGCAGCACAGTGACACTTAAGCAAAGGCTGTTCAACTTAAGTTAGAGATGACAAGTGTTTGCCACAGAATGGAGTAAATATTTTTGGTAGAACGCCTTTAATCATCATTCTTGTGGTAGATTATACTTTATTGGTGATAGAAGGAAAACAAACTGAAGAATCTTAGCGTAACTGAGGAAGCATAACATTTTGACTTACAGTTAACGGTGATTGTTTGGAAACTGTCATTTATTCAGCTGTTTTGAGAGAGCCACTGAAATAAAAAGCATATTTCTAGGTCAGAAAAATCACAGAAAGGAAAACATTTTAAAATCCAATAAATCCTCTCACTAAGTGAACCGAATTCTCTAGGCTGGAAGTAGCCATACACACTGGAATATTCAGTCTCTCAGACTGTATTCCTAGGAATACAGTTAATTATTGAAGCCGCCACTAAATGGGTTAGATGATGTCCTCAAAACAGACACAGTGAATTCTTGCCCGATCAACACTTTGGGCCACACTTATTATCTTTCCCTCTGACATCAAAATTAATTTTGAAAATACATGTTGCCCTTACAAGTTTCCATGGGAGGGCCCTCTGGAGGTGTCTTGGCAAACTTGTGAGTCTTCTAGGGCTCCACGTCCATCTCGACAAATGTAGAGTTTATAAAATTATTGTCTGCTTATAGCTTCGTGAGCGCTGCATCCTCTCTGGCGGTATAACAACTATTAATTTGTGGAATGTGTTGCACGGTACTTTTGTAAATAATGCTACACATCTCAATCCATGTACAATTATGTTGTCCAGAAAAATCACACGTGGCCCAGATTTCAATTATCTTGTCTCACTGTCTACTTAAGAGCATTGTCTGCTTGTTAGGCACCATTAAAAATAAAAAAGAATAGAGGTCTCATTTCAATCCTTTTAAACTTATCTTTAGACAACTCCCTCTTCAGCTCCCTTTTGTGTGGGACATTCCACATTTCAGCTGCTTCCTCCATCCCTGCCTTCCTTGGACCAGTAGCTATCTTCAACCATTTCTATGAAGTAAAAAAAAAGTGTGAACATTTTATAAAACTTCTTGTCTACCTTTCCTCTTCTTGCCTACAAAGGTACGTGCAGACCCAGTGGCCAATCCTTTGTTCTCAGAACAACAGGTATTCCTCCCACTATGTAAGAGCTTTGGAAATAACATCTTTAAATTTTTACACAGTAGTATTACACATTGTAGAAAAATAAGAAAATCAGATAGTATAGGTACTCAAAAATGACTTTTATCTTCTCACTACTCTGACTCTAATCAATCCTACCCTTTCACTTATTAATCATCACTTACTGCTGTTGACTCCCAAATCCTCATCTTCAGCCTAGACTTCTCTTCTGAGTCCAGACCAACATATCCCCCGACTATCAGACTGTCCTCATTTGGATGTCCCACAGACACCTTAATTCAATCCCCCTAACAGTTGTCTCTATCTTTTCTCCAACATCTATTCTTCCTTCCATAGTTATCTCTTCACTGGGGTCATGGTCAGAGTTGTCCCTGATCCCTCGTGCTCATTATCTCTTCATCTAATCAGTTCTCAAGACCTGCCAATTTTACATCAATATTCTTGAATACTACCCTCAGGCCTTCATTCCCCCAACTCCTTACTCCATCATTATATCCTACCTGGATGATGGCACTAATCTCCCAACTGGTCTTCTTGCATCCAGTCTGGTCCACCCTGCAATCCATCCTCATTACATTCCCAGACACGCAATTATGTTCACAGCCATCACCATAAATGTGAGCTACAGTTCCAGAGTGTGTTGGCCTCCTTGTCATCTTTGGGTACTTATACATTCCTCATATCTGTGGAAATGCCCTCACTTTCCTTTGCTCTGCCTGTGAACATACTCTCGTCCTTCAGCTGTAGTTTTCTCCCTTCTGGGCATCCTTCCATGCATTCATGGACATGGTTAAGTGCATCTCCCTCTGTGCTCCCATAATACCTGTGTCTAATCCCCTTTTCATTTCCTCATATGTGCCAGACTCTGTATTGCCCCTGAGCCTTCCCATATGCTTTTACCTCTACCTGGACCTTTTTCTCCCATGTGACTCTTTTTCTATCTGTCCTTCAGTTCTCAGCCTAAACATCACTTCCTTTAGGAGGCCTTCTTGATCATACACTACATTAAGTTCCTTTTTCTTTTTTTAAGATCACTCATAGATCTCCATACTTCCCCTGTCACAATCCTTTATTGTTACTACTTGGGTAACTGTCTGCCTTCTCCACTATACTAAATACTTGATGGGGTCAGGGGCTGGGTCTTTCTTCTTTCTTGTTGTACCGGAGACACTAGCATCATGCCTACCAGCCAGTAGGAACTCAGTAAATACTTCTTAAATAAATAAGGGAATTAAACTACTTATCACATTGTTGTAATAATTTGTTTAATATGTCTCTCTTGGCAAGGATTGTTCTGTTTGTAGTTGCATGATTAACACCTAGTACAATGCCTGTACATGGCAGGCATAATAAATGCAAGTTGAATGAATGATCTGCAATCAGCAAATCAGAACAGCTGGATCTTTTTACTGAGCTGGTGTGGGCATCTTTTACTCATTCACTTTACAGCCCTCAGTTTATCTGTCTATGAGCTTAGACCCACAGGTTATATAAATATGTTATTATCAACATATTTCTCCCATCAGAAATATAAGCTAGAATCTAAATCACTTCAAATTTGGTTTCCTCTCTCTTATTTTTCAAACATTATGAGAGTGATATTAAATTATAAGTCAATTTCTGTCCAGAAAAGGGTGGACAGAGAATATTCTGTACTATGAGCCTAACTCTACCATAATAGCTCTGTGAGGCAGTATGGTTACGTTCATTCTCACAGATGAGACAAAAATGCTCAATTAATTGAGAAACATATGAAGATAGGTGGGCCACTAAATTCTACACTTTCCCCATTGTATCATACTACCTAGGCACAAAAGATGCCTTGCTTATTTACCTCGAATGTCTCTATTGTGTTGTATTTCTTATACTTAAAATTATTCATTGGTTAAACAAGTTAGCTCACATTTATTTGAACCCTACTATAAGCCAGGGACTAAACTTAGGTACTCTAGATATATTAAACTTCAGAAAGTTGTATGAGCTGCTTGTCATATCATAGATGTCAAAACTGAGTCTTAGAGTGACTTGTAATATAGTTTGTAAGCAGTAAGCAACAGAACAGGAATTCAGACTCTGACTTGTGTGACTAGAAAAACTCTGGTCTTTCTGTTTTATTATGGTGAATACTATATTTCTATTGGGCTAAATAAAGATGACACTTCAGATAATCTAACCAAATATCTCTGGATCTTGCCTCTGCCTTGGAAGGGAAGGAAAGGTTCTTATAGGGGGAAAACATTTCAGTCCATCAGTTGACACCTTTGACCTCTTCAATGTACAAACCAGGTCAGAGAAATAGGCCTCAGCCCTTAAGGGCAGGGAAAGGATGAACGGAATGGAGAAATTTTGTGCAAGTCAGTTTACATAGAATAAATAGAGTTAAGTTGTCAGGTGTTAGACAAGTGATGATGCAAATTACTTAATGACAAGCAAATATTAGTGTTGGACAGTAATTAAAAAACACAATGAATAATCCTTAAAAATGATGTCAACAAACAAATTCATTTGCAAAACATACAATAAAATATTGACGGCATGCAGAATGTACCTCTAGTAAGCACTTAAGTCTTTAGCAAGTTTCATATAAATAAGGAAGGAGCATCTCTGTATGCTAAACTGCTTCTTTCCAAAATTAGTATAAAAGCATTTTGGAACTGATGGAATTTTTCAGTTTTCCATGACTTCCATTCCCAGAGAAGTGATCTGAAGGTTCACTTCTAATCCAAATCAATTTTCAGCAATGTAAGAACTTCACATTAAAATGGTCATAAAAAATCTTACCCTTGGGCTTCCCTGGTGGCGCAGTGGTGGGAGTCTGCCTGCCAATGCAGGGTACATGGTTTCGAGCCCTGATCCCAGAAGATCCCACACGCCGCAGAGCAACTAAGCCCGTGCGCCACAACTACTGAGCCTGCGTGCCACAACTACTGAAGCCCGTGTACCTAGAGCCCGTGTTCCACATCAAGAGAAGCCATAACAATGAGAAGCCCACGCACCACAATGAAGAGTAGCCCCCACTCACCGCAACTAGAGAAAGCCCACACGCAGCAACGAAGACCCAATGAAGCCAAAAATAAATAAATAAATTAGAAAAAAATTTTTGGACCCTTTTTAGTTTAAAGGTAATTTTATGCAGGTCATCTTTCGGCCATTAGTATCAAGTGTAGTCTAAATATCACATTGTTCCTGATTAGCAACGTTGTTTCATGTACATTGTAGAACTTCTTTAACAGTTTCTTTCAGATTCTAGGAAATAGGAACAGGAACTGAGTTAAACTAAAACGCTGCTTTTTAGATGTCCTTCAGAAATATTTCAGTGTGTCTGTATGTTGTGCTCATGAAATTGGCAATCATAAAATCCCAGTGTATTTATAGCATTGCAGTACTATGAAAATTGTTCAAGTAATCATCAATCTATGCCAAGGCTGTTCAGGTGGCTTTCCCAAAATTTGTAAGAAAGGAATTTACTTTTCCTGAGTTAATTTTTAAAAATTCATGCATTATCATGGGCTTCCCTGGTGGCGCAGTGGTTGAGAGTCCGCCTGCCGATGCAGGGGACACGGGTTCGTGCCCCGGTCCGGGAAGATCCCACATGCCGCGGAGCGGCTGGGCCCGGGAGCCATGGCCGCTGAGCCTGCGCGTCCGGAGCCTGTGCTCCGCAACGGGAGACACAACAACAGTGAGAGGCCCACATACTGCAAAAAAATATTAAAAAAATTAAAAAAAAATCATGTATTATTATTTTTAAAATAAATTTATTTATTTTTGTCTGCGTTGGGTCTTCGTTGCTGCACACAGGCTTTCTCTAGTTGCGGCGAGCAGGGGCTGCTCTTCGTTGCGGTGTGCGGGCTTCTCATTGCGGTGGTTTCTCTTGTTGCAGAGCACGGGCTCTAGGCACGCAGGCTTTAGCAGTTGTGGCTCACGGTCTCTAGAGCGCAGGCTCAGTAGTTGTGGCACTGGCTTAGTTGCTCTGTAGCATGTAGGATCTTCCCGGACCAGGGCTCGAACCCGTGTTTCCTGCATTGGCAGGCGGATTCCTAACCACTGCGCCACCAGGGAAGTCCTTCATGTATTATTTTTAAGGATATTTTCTTTGATTCTGGAAAATATTAATTAACATATAACTAAGAACAGCAGTGGACCTTTAAAGAACATATTTTTCAGAACTGAATGCATGGTCTGATAAGCAGAAGTATAATGAACGGAAAACAAAGTAGAATCTTTGAAACTGGGACTGTCCCAGGAAATCTTAGGCATATGGTGACCATGGCAACCATATAGCATTTTTCACTTTTCATTATCCTTTAGACAAGTAGTCTGCAATTCCTAGCTGGCAATGCAGTGTTATGAATTTACACTGATGATAGTAAATCATCAGAATCTGTTCTTTGTGTCTGAAAAAGAATTAAGTCATGCAGAAAATGCCTTATGGTATCTTTTGTGTGCTCACGCATCAGTACACTTTATTGCCCTGAAAAACTTCTTGGAGAAGAGGAAGTGACAGATTCATATTTGCTTCTTTGGAGAGTCATAATGTGCATGGTCTACTTTCAAGTTCATTTCCATTTGCTCAATCATTGATTCTGCTTGATTTGTAAGAATCTGAGATTTAGGATATCAGAGAAGATGAATCTATAAGCTGTTTGCTGCCACTTCCTGGGTAACCAATCGTCTTGCCTAAACAAATGGAGAAGAATTTTTAACTGCTTCCTGGCTGCCATATACATGAACCTTCAAATGTCTCAAAAGGTCAGAAAAATGTTAGGGACATAATTGATAAAAAAAATTACTTGCCAAATCAGTTAGACGTCTTCTTAATAAAACATATACTCCCTCCTGCTATTTACTTTATTTTATTTTTACTTCCTGCCCAGGAGAAGGAATGTATAGTTTATATCTAAAACAGAATTTCTTGGGAATTCCCTGGTGGTCCAGTGGTTAGGGCTCTTCACTTTCATTGCTGAGGGCCCAGGTTCAATCTCCTTTCCGGGAACTAAGATCCCGCAAGCCACATGGCGTGGCAAAAACAAACAAACAAACAAACAAACAAAATCCCAGAATTTCTGGGGATAAAAAAGAGGAAGGGTTAGAATATCACACATAGAGTGATTAGAGACTAAGAAGAACATTAGTAGTTAATTATAACTTGGAGTGTTCCAATAGCATAAAGCTACAAAATGGAACACTTTTCTCAGAATGAGTGGCATCTGTTGCCTCCACAAATGTCTGTACAGTTTATTTGCTTTGTGTCAAATATTCCGATTGGGTAGGCTATAGGAACCACTACTGCATGTCATCGCCCCAGATTCCTGTAGTATCACACATCCATTAGAAAGAAGCCTTTGAACCCGGTCACAGTCAACAGGTGTCTAATCTTTCTAATACTACATTTTTTGCCCTTGATTCTGCCTCAGCTGTTACTGAAGTTTGCATACTTAAAGCTAGGGACATCAGCTCTTCCAAACAGCCGCTTTACTTGGGGAGTGATTTGGGCTTGTGAAATTATTTTTGTGAGTTTGGCTTGTGTTTTAACGTTTTGTGGACATCTGTGTAAATGTAGTCAGAATGCCTATAGTTCTAATCCCAAATAAAATTTGATCAAAAAATATTATCAGGGCTTCCCTGGTGGCGCAGTGGTTGAGAGTCCGCCTGCCGATGCAGGGGACACGGGTTCGTGCCCCGGTCCGGGAAGATCCCACATGCCACGGAGCGGCTGGGCCCATGAGCCATGGCCACTGAGCCTGTGCGTCCGGAGCCTGTGCTCCACAACGGGAGAGGCCACAACAGTGAGAGGCCCGCGTACCGCAAAAAAAAAAAAAAATTATCAGAAAAATATATAATTGAATTACATTAACCTTATCTGATGTAATCTTATATCTCTGAGTTGGAATTAGCTTTAAAAGCAATTAAGCTTTAATAATCCTTAAATAATGGGGTGGGCTAGCAGTTTCTTTCTCTCATATAAAGTACATGAAGATACTTTTGAAGGTGAAGGGCGATGGTGACAGTGATTATAATTATCTCTATGGAGCACTTTGCATGTGCTAAGTACCTTGTATATATCATTACCTTAACTCTGCACATCAACCCCACCAGGTAAAAGTGTTTCATCTTACAGATAAAGAAACTGATACTCCAGAAAGCAGAGCAACCTGTCATAGGATGTACAGTGAAGCAGTGCAGAGCTGGGGCTCTCAGTGACTTTGAGAACAGGGAGCATCTCCTAACCGCCGCGCCCTCCTGCATCCCCGAGTAACCTAGATAAATGAAGTATTAATATCCTTGGCACATGTAATGCCACTTTTGTCTACCATTTGCTGATACTACAATTAATAAAAAATATTATTAGTTTATATTCTTTTAAAGATAAGTATAGAATAAGTAACTGCATCTCTAAGCCGGATCTATTTTGGGGGATATTGCTTCTCAACAGGTCACCTCCACTCTCACGATCCTTAAAGTCCACAAATCCCAAGCAGACTTTGCACAGACCCTCAAGGGTGCTTCTCATCCTGTACACATGGCAGCAAAGGCAGCATCATCCATCCACTCAGTTGCCTAAGCCAGAAGCCTGGGTATATCATCTACATTTCTCCTCCTCCCTCTCTCCCCACGTAAAATCACTGTCTGTTGATGCAATCTCCTACATATCTCTTAAATCCATTTACCTCTTTCCTCAATGCTCAATCCCTCATTCATACCATCATCATACATAGCTTGGGCCACCCCAGCAGTCTCCGGATGGGACTCCCTCTCTTGCTACTCTCCAAACTGTTCTTCACTATTCAAATTGTACTGCTACAGAGCTATTGCAAGTATAATTCCATTCTTCCCTCTCCCTTCCTTAAACTTGTCACATTTCTCCTGGGGTCAAGTCCCTTCTCATCATGACCTTCATGGGATCCGGGTCCTCCCTACCTCTCTAGTAGGAGAGACAGATGACAATGCACAACAAGCCAAGAGACAAGTGCAGGGGTTTACAAGTTGCCCTAAATGGTGTGAAGGAAATAAACAAGGACCTGAGATAGAGAGAAGCAGTGTTGTGGGCTGTGGCCTTTGGGGTTCCTTCAAGTAGACGTAAACCGAGTAGAGAACAATTTAAAGGGACTTCCCTGGTGGCGCAGTGGTTAAGAATCCGCCTGCCAATGCTGGGGACACAGGTTCGAGCCCTGGTCCGGGAAGATCCCACATGCTGCGGAGCAACTAAGCCCATGTGCTACAACTACTGACCTTGTGCTCTAGAGCCCATGAGCCACAACTACTGGGCCCATGTGCCACAACTACGGAAGCCCACGTGCCTAGAGCCCGTGCTCCGCAACAAGAGAAGCCACCACAATGACAAGCTCACGCACCGGAGTGAAGAGTAGCCCCTGCTCGGTGCAACTAGAGAAAGCCGGCGCGCAGCAACCAGGACCCAACGCAGCCAAAAATAAATAAACAAATAAATGAATTTATTTAAAAAAAGAACAATTTAAAGGCCCTCAGTTGGGGGAGAGAAAGGCCCGATCAAGGACTTGTAAAAGGTCTGCGTGTCTGGGACAAGATGAACAGAGGAAAAGTGGCATGAAGTGAGCTTCACAGCCCTGCCCTCTGGGATGGTGTATGGATTTTATCGTAAGAGAAATGAAAATCCTTTGTCATGTAAACAAATATCTCTGGCTGCTTCCTGGAGGGTGGGGCATTGAGAACAGAAGCAAAGAAGCCAGTAAAGAAGAGATTGCAGAGGCCTAACAGGGAGAGATGTCGCCAGACTAGAGTGGTGACAGAGGAGGGGAAAACTGCTGAAGAGACCTGGGGGGAGTTTTACAGCTAGGATTGACATGACCTGCTGGAAAGGGAGGGATAAAGGCAGACTCCAGGTTCCTGACCAAAAGTGCTACATGGGCCATTTTCTGAGAAGGGAAACTTGGGAGAAGAGCAGGCCTAAAATTAAAACTTTTTTAAACCAATCATCTGTTGATGGGCACTTGGGTTGTTTCCAGTTCTTGGCTATTGTAAATAGTGCTGCTGTGAACATTGGGGTGCCTGTATCTTTTTGAATTAGTGTTTTTGTTTTTTCCAAATATATATCCAGGAGTGGGATTGCTGGATCATATGGTAGTTCTCCTTTTAGTATTTAAAGGACCTTCCAACACACGATTGGTTTAAGAAGATTTATACACACACACACACACACACACACACACACACACACACACACAATGGAATCTGACTCCAGCCATAAAAAAAGTTAAATATTGCCATTTGCAGCAGCACAGATGGACCTAGAGATGATCATACTAAGTGAAGTAGTCATACAGAGGAGACAAATATTATATGATACCACTAATATGTGGAATCTAAAAGAATGATAGAAATGAATTTATTTACAAAACAGAAACAGACTCACAGACATTGAAAACAAACTTATGGTTACCAGGGGAAAGGTGGGGCGGGGGTGTTAATTAGAAGTTTAGGATTAACAAATACAAACTACAATACCTAAAATAGATAAGCAACAGGGATTTACCATACAGCACAGGGAACTACATTCAATACCTGTAATAACCTATAGTGGAAGATAATCTGAAAGAAATAGAGAGAGAGAACTGAATCACTTTGTTGTGCACCTGAAACTAACACAATATTGTAAATCAACTATACTTCAATTTTTAAAAAATAGACTCTTTTTAGACATTTGAGATGCTCGTGAGACATCCAAGTGGAACTGTCGAGGAGGCAATTGCTTTGGGGTTTGGAATTAGAGAATAGATCTGGGTCATAAATTAACAGTGGGCATTTGTGCACACATGGATAGCACATGTGAACATCTCCAGGAAGCTTCTCCTGACTTCCAGCCTGGTTTCAGGCCCTTTTGTGTCTGGCATTGCACCCTGGACTGCTTCCTTCTCTGTAAGGATGACTCATCCTTCACTGTGCTGAGACCCTCCTACAACTGACACGTGTCCCCCATCCGTGAGCTCCAGGAGGCCAGTGGCCAGTCTCTATGCACTGCTCTTCCCCCAATCCAGTCCTATGAATGTTATCCACCCAAAAAGAGAGAAAGTGGACTCCCAATGGCAAATCTCACCCGCTTCGCAATTGTGGTCAGTGTACTTGTACTAGGGCACACGAGCCCAGGAAGCACATTGATCTGGTCCTCTCCAGAATGTGTCTGGAGGACGGCCTTTACCTGATGTCCCTGTGTAGTCGAGTCTACGTGGCACCTTCTTCTCTTCATTCTGGCTGAGCTGTGTGTGAGCTAGTGGTTGGGAGGACTCCTGTGGGCGCAGCACAAAAGGATGGAGTCCTGACCTCTGGGACCAACCAGCCTAAAGTGCCAGATGGCAAGCATGTATTTTATCTAAGAAAATTAAATTTTATTCTGCTTTACAAAATGAGAATTTTGGAGGAATTTTTTTTCAATTTTTTATATTTATTTATTTATTTTGACTATGCTGGGTCTTAGTTGCGGTAGGTGGGATCTTCGTTGTGGCATGTTTTAGTTGCAGCATGTGGGATCCTCGGTTGCAGCATGCGAACTCGTAGTTTCGGCATGCATGTGGGATCTAGTTCCCCACCCAGGGATCAAACACGGGCCCCCTGCATTGGGAGCGTGGATTCTTACCCACTGGACCACCAGGGAAGTCCCTGGAGCAATGTTTTTAATTTATTTTTTTATTTATGTATTTGTTCTTTTTTTAAAAAAAAAATTTATTGAAACATAGTCGATTTACTATGCTGTATTAGTTTCAGGTGTACAGCAGAGTGATTCAGTTATACATATCTATGTATATATTATTTTTTAGATTCTTTTTCATTATAGGTTATTATAAGATATTGAGTATAGCTCCCTGTGCTATACAGTAGGTTCTTGTTGGTTATCTATTTTATATATAGTAGAATGGATATTTTAATCCCACACTCCTAATTTATCCCTCCTCCCATCCAAGAGCAATTTTTGGAAACCCTTGTGTACCTCAAAACTTTCCTGATGTCCCCCATCCATGGAGAAGAGAAATGACTTCCCCTTAGGTTGGAACGTGTCCTAGTTGTCAGGTTTTCCCACCTGTCATCCTCATGCAGTTTGGCTTGCATGATGGTTTACTATGATATTTTTATCGAAAGGTAATGGAACGATATCAGCCTGAAAATCCAAAGAGTTAAGTTCTCGTGTCGGCTCTGCCAACAAGAAGCAGTGTGGTCTGAGGCAGATCAAGTCAGCTCTGGGCTTCCCCTTTTATAACAGGTAACTCAGGTTCCTTCTGGTTCTAAAATTCGGTCATTCTAGAAACTGATTCATTACAAAGCTTCAAGTTATTACTGCAACAGGATAGAGTTGTCAATATTAGCAGGTTTTGTGTTTTTTTTAGTATCTTTTTGCCCCTCTCCATTCCCCACTCCGGTCATGTAGGTTTTTTTTTCTTTCTGGTTCAGATGAAACTTTCTTCTTTACTTGGTGTATTGGTTGCCTATTGCTGGGTAACAAACTGCCCTAAAACTTAACAATTTAAAACAACAAACATCAATTATCTCACAAAGCGGTGGGAATCCTGGAAGAGCTTAACTAGATGTCTCTGGCTCAGGACATCTCAAGTTATCACGCAGCTGTTGGCAGGAAGCTATAGTTTCTAATCATGTGGGTCTCTCAGTAGGACTGCTTTGTGACATGGTTTCCCCCAGAGTGAATGATCTTTGAGAGACAGCCAGACAGAGTCAGCAAGAAAGTACACAGACATGCCACAGTTTTTGTTTTTAATATATTTATTTATTTATTTTTGGCTACATTGGATCTTCGCTGCTGCACGGGCTTTCTCTAGTTGCGGCGAGTAGGGGCTACTCTTTGTTGTGGTGCACTGGCTTCTCATTGCAGTGGCTTCTCTTATTGCGGAGCATGGGCTCTAGGCACGCGGGCTTCAGTACTTGTGGCGCACAAGCTCAGTAATTGTGGCTTGTGGGCTCTAGAGCTCAGGCTCGGTAGTTGTGGTGCACGGGCTTATTTGCTCCAAGGCATGTGGGATCTTCCCGGACCAGGGATCAGGGCTTGAACCCGTGTCCCCTGTGTTGGCAGGCAGATTCTTAACCATTGTGCCACCAGGGAAGTCCTGCCATAGTCTTTTTACAACCTAATCCCTAAGGTGACAACTCAAGGCTTCTGTCAAATTCCTTTCTCTACTAGCAGCTCATTGAGTCCAGCCTACACTCAGGGGGCAAGCAATGAGCTCCATCTCTAGAGGAACGAACTCCACATTCTTGAAAATGTCTTTAAAACCACCAGATTTGACTAAATATTCTTAGCCTCCTGTTTGTTTGTTTTGAGTTTATGAAAGCAATTTCTGCATGAGTTGAAATATGAAGTTTCCTTTTTACTAGAAAAATTTTGAGATTGTGAACCAAATTTTGGTTATGAACCAAATTCTCACTCTTGTCAAATTTGACTACAGGGTTATCCTTGCTTTGAGACAAACTTGGAATTACCAAAAACTTTATAACTAACAGAATTGTTCTTACTTCTAAATGAATATACATGAAAGAGCACTCGAGACTGATTAATTTCATTATCGCTTTACACTGATAGTCAGAATATACCAGACTTCTGGGACAAGAAAAAAACCACTACTTAAGGGGAATTCCCTGGTGGCTCAGTGGTTAAGAATCTGCCTGCCAATGCAGGGGACACGGGTTCAAGCCCTGGTCCGGGAAGATCCCACATGCCACGGAGCAACTAAGCCCGTGTGCCACAGCTACTGAGTCTGCTCTCTAGAGCCCGCACGCCGCAACTACTGAGCCCACGTGCCTAGAGCCCATGCTCCGCAACAAGAGAAGCCATCACAACGAGAAGCCCGCACACCGCAACAAAGACCCAACACAGCCAAAAGTAAATAAATAAATTAATTAATTTAAAAAAAACCCCAAAACAAAGAAAACCCACTACTTAAAAGAGAATGCTTGCCAACCTAACAATGAATAATTCTGGGTTTTAATGTTAATTTACTTTTGTTAATTTACAGTGGGTAGTAAAATGGTTAATTGTTACTCTTATCAATATCTGTTCTTTCAAGAAGGTTTACTGAGAAGTGGAAATATTACTGCTGGTCATGAGGTTTTTGTTTGCTCTGGGATTAGTAAGGTAAAGAGAACCAAAGGCCAGTTGTAGAATCTGTGTGATATTATATGTTATCCTGACATGTTATTAGATGAAGGCTTTGCTAAATCTTTTTAAAAGAAGCTGGTAGAAGTCCCTTGTTTAGCTTTCCTTTTAAAAAACTATTTTCCAATGTCATAAAATAAATCTATTATATGTTTTATCAAGGCAACAATGGAGATACAAGATTGTCATTTAGATGTTATAAATCTGAGAGGCTGTTAACTTCTTGGTTTCTTCTGAAATTATTGTGATTTTTAACTTTTTTTGTTCTACATTTTCTCTGCCATCACTGCATTTTCTTATACTAAACTGCTATTAGTATTTCCCACTATTTACGACCTGACCTGAGCTTTTCTCTTCAATAAAGTGCCAGATTACAGAATATTTTCACTGTTTAAAAAATGATGCTCTGACCAGACAAAGAAAACAAACTTATGCTTACCAAAGGAGCGGGGAGATGAATGAGAAGTTTGGGATTAACAGATACACACTACTATACATAAAATAGACAAAACAGCAAGGACCTACTGTATAGCACATGTAACTATATTTAATGTCAAGTAATACCCTATAAAGGAAAAGAATCTGAAAAAGAATATATATATATATATACACAAAACTGAATCACTTTGTTGTACACTTGAAATTAACACAACGTTGTAAATCAGCTATACTTCAATTAAAAAAAAAATTCAGGGACTTCCCTGGTGGCACAGTGGATAAGACTCTGTGCTCCCAATGCAGGGGGCCCAGGTTCGATCCCTGGTTAGGGAACTAGATCCCAAATGCATGCCGCAACTAAGAGTTCACATGCCGCAACTAAGGAGCCAGCCTGCCGCAACTAAGACCCCATGCAACCAAAGAAATAAATAAATATTTTTTTTAAATTTCAGAAAAAAAAATGATGCTCTGTGAGGGCAGCAAACAAGAGTAATTCCAGACCCTCATTTGCTTTTGCATTGGTGGGTCCATGGTCTTCTTCCCATCGAGGTGATCACTTACTTTCTGCAGAAGTGGGCACTCAGTGCCTCAGAAGCCAGCCAGTTCCATTTCTGGGTGCCTATCATTGTTTTCTACAGAAAATTCACCTCTAAATAGACTCCTATCTACCTCCCTGCTCTTTTAACTGGCTGCTTCTATTCTGCCGTCTGGAGCTACACTGCCTGGTCTCATTCCTCTTCTCTGTGACTTCAATTGCTTCAAATATTCTTTTCTTTTCCTTGTTGAACAGTGTTTGTCACCTCCCTAAGCCTGAACACCAGAATACATCAATGTAGTTTAAATTCACACTCACTTCTCTTTTCCTTGTTGAACAGGTTTTGTTCTTGCAGTGGTTCCTCATGTGTAAGGTTTTCTAGAGCCTCTTCGTATTCATCAGGCTCCCAGTTTTCAATAGTGAACTTTCAGGAACCCCATTCCCAACAGTGTGCTCAGACAGACCCGAGTCTGCCCCTGGCCTGACCACACACCGGTCCAACCTCTTGGAGTGATAATGTCTTATCAACACATGGGAGGCACTAACAGGACACGACCCAAAGCTTGTTGCGTGGAATAAGTGGGATCATGTGAAGCATTTAGCTCCTTACCTGGTATGTATTAAGCATGTAGTTTATGTCAGCCACGTATGTAATTTAAACATACAATCCTACATTTATCACTATAGGATGAGAAAAAATTGTCACCTCCCTAAGCCTGAATACCAGAATACTATCACAGAAGTTTTAGTTCGTATTAGCTTTTTCACCACCCTCGTCATACACGGCTGATTCACACTGAGATCATCAAAACTCCTAAATCTTTTTTACATATGCTTCTAGTAGTCCACATCTTTCTCATCTGTACTTGTGGAGTTTTTGTTTGTTTTATTGTTGTTATTCTTAATGTGGTTTTTATTATTTATCCTTATTCAGTTCTAACCTTTTCAGCGCTACTGATCATCCCAGCCTGTGGAGATCACTTTGGATTCTGTGTTCGCTCTACTTCCCAGCTGCATGGAACTATTGCAAAGCCCAGTTGCTGTTTGCATCCCCGCCTCTGAGACTTTGCAAGTATATTCTTTGCCAAAAAGAACAGCCTCATTCCTCACACCTCCAAGCTGGGGAGCAGCTGCGAGCTCCTAGTGAGCTGCAGGCTTGCCATGGCGCTCAGAGCTTCCGGGAATCCTCGGGTCGGTCCACTTTCTTGCGAATGCCAAAGGCAGCTGCCGTGTGTTCCGTGGTGGCCACTTTTCACACAGTCTGCCCAGTAAAACTGTGGCTTATGTCTCTTATTCCAGGCTCGGAAGTCCTCTTATCCATCCTCCACGGTGCTGCCCACATGATCAGTCAAAAATATACATCTGGTCATGAGGCTCTCTGACCCATCAAAGCTCCCTCCGAGCATTGGCGCACCAAGACCACACAGTCCAGAGCCTGCCAACCTGCGGCCTCCTGTCCTGCTCTTCCGCTGGCTTCCCGGTACTCCCCTCCCCCTCTCCTTCATGTCTCCTCCTGGTCAATATCACTGCATCTTTCAAGACTTGGCCAAAGGGTTGCCTCATTTTAAAGAATCTTCTGCAGGACCCTATCCCCTCCCTCCCCTCTGCATTCTAAGCGAGGTGCTCCAAGGGCATCTTCGGTCCTTATCACAAAGTTTTACGATTGTGCGTTAGTCGTTTTTCCATATGCATCTGCCCTCACTGGGCTGGAATGTTCTCAAGTGCAGGAATGATATCTTTGATGGTAGTGCAGTAGGAATTCTTGTGAGCAAGACACGTAAACTCAATTTTGCTGCCTAGATTGTTTTTTCGCCCCTATGGCACAAAATTTTATCGAAATCTCCTTTCCTCTTTAAATTCTTGAGACAAAATATATAAACCAAAGATAGTCTGGACAGTAAGAGTTCATCTAAAATGAATTCTGTCCAAAGCAGCTATGAACCCAAATAAAACTTTAATCTTCTTAAAATTCCTCAGAAATTATTGTACACTGAGGGAAAGTTTTCTTAAAATGCCCTCATTAATTAGTTTCCTTAGCAAATATTTACTGAGACCGCACTGTTTGCTGAGCCCTGAAATAAGCACTGGGTGCCAGGGTGAGGGGTGAAACCAAGTCTTTGTCCTCATGGGATTCAGAGTCTTGTGAGAGACCAGATGCTAAACAAGCAAAAAAATAATGAAATACTAGAATACGAAGTGCCAGTTATTTGACAAATGCTGGGCATTGCTGTGGAAACTATCAGTGGAACCTGTGTAGATAATGCGGTCTGAGTTGGCCTCACAAACAAGTAACATATAAACCGAGTCCAAATGTGTAAGAAGAAACCAGCCATGCAAAGAGTGTTCCTAGTAGAGCAAAGGGCATGCATGAGGTCCCAAGGTAGAAGAAACTTGGAGAAATAGAAAGAAAGCGTGTGTGGTTGCCACCTAGAAAGTGCCGGTGAAGCTATGGGAGCGGAGGTTGAGACACGATCCAATTTATATTTTGAAAGATGTGTGAAGAATAGGAGGAAATCTTTGGGGTCTAGGGTTAAGTGAAGAGTTCTCAGATGGGACACTAAAAGCATAATCCATGATAGGAAAAATTGATAAATGGGACTTTAACAAAATGAAAAACTTTCATTCTGCGAAGGCCCTGTGACAAGGATGAAAAGACAAGCTACAAACAAGGAGAAAGTATTTGCAAATCACATATCAGACAAAGGATTGGTATCTAGGCTATATAAAGAGCTCTCAAAACTCAACAGTAAAAAACCCAAACAAGCCGATTTAGAAAATGAGCAAAATATGTGAACAGACATTTTGCTGAAGAGGATATATACAGATGGCAGATAAGCACATTTCAAAAAGATGCTCAAAATCATTAACCATCAGGGAAATGCAAATTAAAACCACAATGAAGGGGACTTCCCTGGTGGCGCAGTGGTTAAGAATCCGCCTGCCAACGCAGGAGACACGGGTTCGAGCCCTGGTCCGGGAAGATCCCACATGCCCCGGAGCAACTAAGCCCGTGCGCTACAGCTACTGAGCCTGCGCTCTAGAGCTCATGTGCCACAACTACTGAGCCTGAGTGCCACAACTACTGAAGCCTGCATTCCTACAGCCCGTGCTCTGCAACAAGAGAAGCCACGACAATGAAAAGCCCGCGCACTGCAACAAAGAGTAGCCCCCGCTCGCTGCAACTACAGAAAGCCAGCATGCAGCAATGAAGACCCAATGTAACCTAGAAAAATAAAGTTATTTATTTTTTAAAAAATGCAATGAAGTATTGCTACAAATCTATCAGAATGGCTAAACTAAAACATAGTGACAGGACTTCCCTGGTGGTGCAGTGGTTAAGAATCCACCTGCCAATGCAGGGAACACCAGGATCGAGTCCTAGTCCGGGAAGATCCCACATGCCCCGGAGCAACTAAGCCCGTGCGCTACAACTACTGAGCCTGTGTGCCTAGAGCCCGTGCTCGGCAAGAAAGAGAAGCCACCACAATGAGAAGCCCGCGCACCTCACTGAAGAGTAGATCCCCACTCACTGCAACTAGAGAAAGCCCGTGCACAGCACTGAAGACCCAATGCAGCCAAAAATAAATAAATAAATTTATTTTTAAAAAACCCCAAAACATAGTGACAACAGCAAATGCTGACAAGAATGTGGAGAAACTGGATCACTCATACGTTGCTGATGGGTCTGTAAAATGGTGCAGCCACTCTGGAAAAGAGTCTGGCAGTTTCTTAAAAAACTAAACCTGCAACAATCATATGACTCAGCACTTTTACTCTTGGTCATTTATCCCAGAAAAATGAAAACTTATGCTCACACAACAACCTATAGACGTATGTTCATAGCAGCTTTATCTGTAATAGCCCCAAACTGGAAACAACCCAGATGTCTTTCAGTGGGTGAATGGTTAAACAAACCAGAGTACGTACATACCATGGATACTACTCAACAGTGAAGGGGAATTAACTTCATACGACAACTTGAACGAATCTCCAGGGAATTATGCTGAGCAAAAAAAAAGCTAAAAGTTTATATACTGTATGATTACATTTATGTAATATTCTTGAAATGAAAAAAATTTAGGAATAAAGAGCAGATTAGTGGTTGCCCAGAGTTAAGGAAAGAGAATAGAGGGAAGGAAGAAGGTGGGTGTGGCTATGAAAGGGCAACCAGAGAGATCCTTGTGATGGACTGTGGTGGTAGGTACACATAAGATAAAACTGTATAGAATGAAATACACACACACACACACACACTCACACACACACACACACGAGTACAAGTAACTCTGGGGAAATCTGAATAAAGCTGGTGGATCATATCAATGTCAATATCCTGGTTGTGATGTTGTATTAGAATTTTGTAAGATGTTACCACTGAGTGAAACAGTAAAGGGTACACAGCATCTCTCTGTATTATTTCTTACAAACTGCATATGAATCTACAGTTATCTCAATAAAAATGTCAGTGAAAAGAAAATCTCAGGAATTCCCTGGTGGTCCAGTGGTGACTTCCCTGCCAAGGGGTGGGTTCAATCCCTGGTCAGGTAACTAAGATCCCACAAGCCTTGCAGGGGTGGGGCAGGGTGTGGGGTGGAATCTCTGGTGAGACTGGATTGGATGGAGTTGAGTGAGGGCGGGAGCAGTTAGAGTGGCAGCTGGGACATGGGTTAAGAGGCACCTGCAGTGGAGATGATGACTTAGAGCCTGTGGGCTGGTGCGGGAGTGGCAGTGGAGAGGAAGAAAACTGAGTTTGCTGTGAACTCTGTAGAGTCTAGCCGTCTGACATTTGAATGTAATTTTCCTAGAGAGCTTCCCAAATCCCCAAATTTTCAAGAACCATAACATAATAAGTATGTCAATATCAATTATGTATGCTTAAAAATTAATTGATATCCCTTAGTCTCTTGGGCCACGATACAAAAACAAGAACAAAGCCTAATAATGAGCAGAGACTGGGCTCCAGGGACCCTTGTAGAGTCTCACCTTCCCTCACCCCCATCTCCTTGTAAATGGACTCTGGCATCAGGCCTCACTACCGGCCCCACCTCACCAGCCCAAAGAGCTCCAAACCCAGCGCTGTGCTCAGAACCCCGCCCCTCTCCATCTTGACCTTGGATGACAAGGGGATAAAGAAGACGGCAAGGGCGGGGCTTACTTCCCCTTTCCCAAGTTCCCCCAACCACATCATCTCATAGACACACCACAACCTCTTCTCATTCCTTGTGTCTTCTTCCCACCCCATCCCTGTGCCTGAGATTAAATACCGTACCTTCAAAATCACACACTTTCTACACAAGACTTCTGAGGCACTTTTACGAGAAACATTACATTTCTGAATACAAAAGGCCTGTTTGACTACTGTTTCCCTGTGGTGTGATAAAATGTCTTTTCCCCAGAAAGGCCTTCAGAGCCATGAGTAATAATTTAAGATCTAAACAAGGTCCTAGTTCCAAAAGATAGGAGATAATTCAAAGGAAGTGAAGTACAATTCTAAAGCAAATGTTAAAAAAAAAAGTAAATGATAAATAAGGAAGATACAATATTTATCTATATTTATTATATTAAAAACACTAAAAATGAGAAGCACCAAGTGGTGTAACTGTGAAATATCACAGATTGTGACTGTTTTCTCATCATTGGTTCATAGTGAGTTGAATTTTGAGGGACGCTCTAGACATCTGGCCCTTGGTAACTTCCATTGTGGCTTTCAAATCAGGCCAGAGGAAGGAGGGAGGTGATGAGGTCCAGAATGTTCCTGATGAGACTGAAAAGAACAGTTTATTTGGAGGGTCCAAATGGCCCCTTCTCCACTGCATCCCCAAGTGATCAGGCACAGAAGACATCAGCGCTAGGAGAGCTAAGTACTTAGGAATCACTGGCAAAGTTTGACAGATATTAAAAATTCAATATCAACAGGCTGACAGCTGACTTACAGTTTTGGTAGATTTAAAACTGAAAAGAAGGTTCAGAAGTGAGTCAGATATCCAGATTCTTCAGAGTGGGAAGGAATATCACATTTGAAATGGAGTGGGAGGTGATAGAACCACCAGGAATGAGAATCCTGAGGGAGAATGATTAGAGGTAAAAAACTAAAAATAAAACACAAAATCGTATTAGGTACTGAAACACAATATAAAGCTTAAAAAAACCCACATCTATTTGTTTCATGATAATTCACTATTTTATCTACTTCTTTATTCTTGAAAAATGTACTTTGAAAAAGATTTGCTCTGGAGCATAATGTAGGTGAAGATATGGACACAGTTTTTTCACCTGTTAGCTATTTTACTTAAAGCTGCTGTTTCGGGAGTTCCCTGGTGGCCTAGTGGCTAGGACTCACTACTGTGTCAACTACTGTGGTCTGGGTTCAATCCCTGGTAGAGGAGCTGATATGACACAGGTTGCATGGTGTGGCCAAAGTATACTAAAGGTGCTGTTTCTTCCTATTCTTCTGTCTTTTTGTCCACGTACAAAAAAAGTCATTTAAATATCACTTAAATTTTTAAACCCTAGGTAAAATTTTAAGTAGCCTTATTCTTTAACTCCAAGCTGACACGCCCTTTCTTTGTGAAGTCTTCCTAAGAGAACGTGTCTTCTCCTTGGTTCACCACTTCTTCATTAGATGGTAAATATTTGCTTCCCCATCTGACCCCTTTTTTGTCACAGTGAGAATTGTGAGGGCCTTTTCCACCTTCCACTGAGATAAGTCCAGGACCTGTAACATAGTAGGACTCAAGAAAAGTCCGTTGAATAAAAGAGAAGCTAGAAAAGTACCCAGTGGGACGGATATTAAAATCATTAGGTCTCTGGTCACATGGTTTGCAAAGGCCGTGACAAAGTTCCAGAAGAGGAAGGTCTCATTGGTCTCATTTATCATTTTATGATTGGCATGCCAGCTTCTAGAAAATACTGAAGAACGACTTTTAGCTAAGGCGGCAGTACTGAGCCTCTGTATGACTGCGGGATAATGACCTGACAACCACATCCATCCTATCGAGCTTCCTGGGCAGTTTGTATATTGTCATTAAGCAGAAAAACAAGCTCTTCTCATTGCATCATGGCAAAAGTATTCACCTCACCCAGGGTCACTGCTTTAAGCTATAAGCTTAGAGGTCCCACTAAAATCTGCTCTGGGGGAACTCGGCTGGACATGGATATTCAAAACACGAAACACACAAAAGCTGTAAAATACGTAAATAAATATACATATAAACAATCTCAAACTTAAGGAAAATTTGCAAGTACAGCACAAGAAACATTTTTTCCTTACCCATTTGAGAATAAATGGCTGACACTACATCCCACTACTCTCCCATACTTTAGTGTGTATTTCCTACAAATGAAGACATTCTCCTACATAACTACAATATAGAAGTAAAATCAGGAAATTAGTATTGGTACTTTAATAAAATTCTCAGGCTCCATTCAAGTTCCTCCAATGGTCCCAGTCATGGACTTGGTAAGAAAAAGGTGCAGTCTTAAATCCAGATCTTGCAAAACAGACACCGAATTTAGTTATCATGTCTCCTTAGTTTCCTTCCATCTGAACAGTTCTCAACCTTTCCTTGACTGTCATAACCATGACACTTTTGATGTTTACGGGCCATTTATTTTGTAGAATGTTCTTCCGTTTGGGTTTGTCGGATATTTCTTCATGATTAGGTGCCTGTTATATACCTTGGGCAGGAGTATCACAGAAGTGATGATGTGTTCTCATTTTATCCTCTTCAATCGACACATGATGTGTGTTTCTACCATTATTGGTGATGTTAACTTTGATCACTTAAATTCTTGTCTGCTTAGCTTCTGCAGGGTGAAATTACATTTTTTTCCCCATTGTAATTAATAAATATCTTGTAAGGAGGTTTTTGAGATTATGTAAATATCATTCCTCATCGATTCATTATTACTATTAATTTATTCATTATTTTTCATGTTTCTTATAATGATACAATTACATAATTGTTTCAATAGGTTAAGTGATCTGCCTAATCTTTTATCTGTTTTTTGCATCAGATTTATCTTTTTTTTTTAACATCTTTATTGGAGTATAATTGCTTAACAATGGTGTGTTAGTTTCTGCTTTATAACAAAGTGAATCATCTATACATATACATATATCCCCATATCTCTTCCCTCTTGCGTCTCCCTCCCACCCTTCCTATTCCGCCCCTCTAGGTGGTCACAAAGCACCGAGCTGATCTCCCTGTGCTATGCAGCTGCTTCCCACTAGCTATCGATTTTATATTTGGTAATGTATATATGTCCATGCCACTCTCTCACTTCGTACCAGCTTACCCTTCCCCCTCCCTGTGTCCTCAAGTCCATTCTCTACGTCTGCGTCTTTATTCCTGTCCTGCCCCTAGGTTCTTCAGAACCTTTTTTTTTTTAGATTCCATATATATGTGTTAGCACACAGTATTTGTTTTTCTCTTTCTGACTTACTTCACTCTGTATGACAGACTCTAGGTCCATCCACCTCACTACAAATAACTCAGTTTTGTTTCTTTTTATGGCTGAGTAATATTCCATTGTATATATGTGCCACATCTTCTTTATCCATTCATGTGTCGATGGACACTTAGGTTGCTTCCATGTCCTGGCTATTGTAAATAGTGCTGCAATGAACATTGTGGTACATGACTCTTTTTGAATTATGGTTTTCTCAGAGTATATGCCCAGTAGTGGCATTGCTGGGTTGTATGGTAGTTCTATTTTTAGTTTTTTAAGGAACCTCCATACTGTTCTCCACAGTGGCTGTATCAATTTACATTCCCACCAACAGTGCAAGGGGGTTCCCTTTTCTCCACACCCTCTCCAGGATTTATTGTTTGTAGATTTTTTGATGATGGCCATTCTGACCGGTGTGAGGTGATACCTCGTTGTAGTTTTGATTTGCATTTCTCTAATGATTAGTGATGTTGAGCATCCTTTCATGTGTTTGTTGCCAATCTGTATATCTTCTTTGGAGAAATGTCTATTTGGGTCTTCTTCCTATTCACTAATTTTTTTGATATCTGTATGAACTCACAGCTTCCTATGTTATTCAATGCATTATAGTCTGCTACTATCATTATTTATTTTTTTGCTGAAATTGCCCCAGATCTGGGGAGACCCTGCAAGGTAGCCTCTGTGGCACCATCATTCTTTGAGCACTTCTTTATTTCAGCCTCAACAGGCGGTTCCAGGCTCATCTTGTACTTTCCCCACCCCAATACCAAAGCTAACCACTTCTCCAAGGGCCTCTGAAGAATGGTACTTAGAAACCAAGATCTGAATGCTACGCGTACTCAATACTATTGGGGTATAACTGCTTCCAGATCCTCTCAGTGGACAAAACTAGGAAGATATGTATTTGAATCTCTCTCTCTCTTTCTCCCTCTCTCTCTCAGTCTACTAAAAACTGTGAGTTCACACCACTTATCTCCAATTCTAGCCCAATACCATTATCCTTAATATTTTCTTACTTGATCAGTCCCTCTGTAGGTAAGGATTCTCCTAGAGCTGACACAACCACATTCGTCCCGGGTGGATGCCCTCTTCGAAACCCCTATGCAAGGCAATCTCTTCACGTGGATACCCTTCTCACCTTGCTTAGGCTGTGACACCCCACCTACACCACCGCGAATCTACTCTTGCACCCACACACTATGCACAGTCTTGCCCAGTCCCACCTAGTAACTTTCAGACTAAGCTGAGTATGGCTTGATTCCTTGTCTCTGTGCTGTGTCTGTGACCCCACCCACCGTTTTTTGGACGCACCATGCAGCAGGGTCTTAATTCCCTGAACAAGGATCCAACTCGTGCCGCCTGCAGTGGAAGAGCGGAGTCTTAACTACTTGGCCTCCAGGGAAGTCCCTGTCTGTGACCCCTTGCTTTCTAGGTGTGCATCTTAATATAAACTGTGGCTCCGGGCTACAACTTTTGTCAGCCTCCTCTCAGGAACAATGGAACCCCATTCCAGTCCAGGGCTTCAAGCTGTGGATCTCACACTCTTCCACTGCCTGAAATGAGGCATCTTTATTCCCCGTTGCCCCACAAGGATCACACTTGTGGCCTGGCCTGCCTCCTTGCAGACCCAGGGCATGTCAAGCCACAGCTCCATCGTACCCACTGCTCTAAGTTTTCTCCTCTTTCTGGCCCCTAAACATTGAACTCTTGTTGTGGGTACAGTCATATCTTTACCGTTTTTGTGCTTTACCTAACATTGCCATGTAATTTGAATACAGAAAACTAGACAGAATCTGGGAAGAGTTAAGAAATGGGAGAGATTTTTTGTACCTTTGAACAGGATGATAACATAAGTATAGAAAGGATCATAAAACGTTAAAGTGCCAAAATCCTTTTAAGAAGGATTTAAGAAGCAGCATGGAATTTGACTCCTTTGTTGCATTTATGTTTTTAAGATTAGAGTGCTATGTGAGAGAGTGAGAGGGCCACTGGTAGGGGGCTTCCAGAGTCTGGCCCTCAGCTTTGCAGGATGGGACTGTGCACCCAGAGCTGATAGGCTCTCAGACCTACACCAACCCAACTTGGCTTCGTCATGATGCTGACAGAGGTAAAAATTCGGGCCCACTCACTTGCACTCATCCCTTCCAATGCCCTGGAAGCAATTTTATGTTTGCCGTTTTGTATTCTTTTTCTCAAAGAGAGACCTCCTTAATTGTAAAAAAAAAAAAAAAAAAAAAAGATTCAGGTCTCATAAATTCTGGATCTGTCCCTGCAAGGGACTAATGGTTAAATTAGAATGCAAATTTCCGGTGAAAGGAGGTCATTTTCTAAGAGAGCATTCCGTTTACCAGTAGATAGAGGTGCTAGGAGGATGAATTCATCTTCAGAAAGTAGCTTAGGTGTCTTACAGAGTGAAAAGAGATGGGTGGTCCTGGGGGTTAGCTTATGCAGACCATGTAAATTTCAAAGCTATTCTCACCCACCTACAGAGTGTGTCTATAATTCCTGTATGGCCTGTTCAGTACATATGACTATCTCTTTCCAAGAACATATTTGATTAACTCTGCCCCAAATCTTACTTACTTGCTTTTTCTTTTTTTAAGATTCCATATATATCACCTTCTGCCAGTTTTAACATATTTCTTCCTTGTTAGGGTATAATATAGTTGATTAGGTAAACAGCTTTCAAGACATCCACCCTGGTTGCTACTTGATAAAATCTGATTGTTCCTTAATCCCCTCAACTTTATATTCACAGGTCACCTTTTAGGGTGGGTTAATTTTATCCCTCACTCTACGAATTTGCTGCTCCCAGGTTAGTTCTCTAAAGGTCACCTTGTTTCCAGATGATGGGATCACCTCTCTATTATCCCCACCCATTGACTTGTATAGTCAGAGCCAGCATGACATTAAGTCTTGCAACTCTAAGCACAATTTGAAATTAATAACAATTACATAATTTAACAATTAAAACAAATCTTATAGAAAGTGGACACATTGAAAATCTTCTCCCTTTGTTAGATTACTGGGAGAGCTTCTAGAAATCTTAAGGCAATTAAGTTATATAGGCACAAGCAGAAGAAACATTTTGCATTTTCCTTAAGTGCAACTTCAAGTGATAGGGATTAATGTTACTGCAGACAACCACTGCTTTAGATAACAAGGCACAGAAAGCAGTGTACATAAAGCAGTGACAGTAGAAGACTTGCCTTCCAGGAGCTTAAATCTAACTCAAGAAGAAAAACATATAAATGAAACATGATTTTGAAGTTATTTTAAAATTACAAATAATTATAAATGTTTATTGGCGATAAGCCAAGGAAGTGAAACCTGAAAGAAATTAATATAAAAACAACAATGATGGGCTTCCCTGGTGGCGCAGTGGTTGAGAGTGGGCCTGCCGATGCAGGGGACACGGGTTCGTGCCCTGGTCCGGGAGGATCCCACATGCCGCGGAGCGGCTGGGCCCGTGAGCCATGGCCACTGAGCCTGCCCGTCCGGAGCCTGTGCTCCGCAACGGGAGAGGCCACAGCAGTGAGAGGCCCGCTTACCGCAAAAAAAAAAAAAAAAAAAAACAACAATGATGACAGTGGCTGCCACTTATTGAAGGCCTGCTGTGTGATACCCCCGGGGTGGTACTCATAGTATCTACATTTTATGGATGAAGAAATCAAGGCTATGAGAGGTCTATTCAAGATCTCATGGCTAGTAAAAAGGAGAGTTATGGTTCAGATCATTACTCCACAGGGGCTGGGCAAGGGTTTGGAGAAAAGCAATCTAGTGAACAAAGGCACCCTAGGATGACCAGGCTGATTTAGCTGGAGGGCAGAATTCAAGTGGAAAGCAAGGAGGCCAAGGAAAGGAAAGAGAAGGTGTGGGCTGGCAGCAGAGAGTAGGAGGGGGCTGATGGATTCCCATAAATTTAGTCCTTTGGAGCTGAGGTGATAAGCATGCAAGAATCGACCAGGGAGTGGTCCTATTCTCTTACAAGGTTGTACAGACCTGGAATCTACAGACCTGGTGGTAAATGGAACAGTCTTTGCAACAAGTAGTTTACATGAATATTTACCCATAATCTAAGTGGTGGCTAGAGAAAGAGTAAACAGAGATAGTAAAGCAAGATAGTAACAGTGTGGCATAAGAGCTATGAATGCAACAAACAGGGTGACAATAGAGTAACTGCTCAGGGGATCAACATTAGACAGGGAGATGTTGGTCCCAGGGGCGCTCTTTTAGCCACACCTATTCACTTATGTAAACAGCAAATACTAATGAATTTCGGTAACTTTTTCTGAAATGCATAGAGTGAAGTATTTATATATACATATGTATATATATACACACGTATATAAATGTACTTCTAAATATACTTCATGAAATGACAAAAATGTCTCCTACTTTTTACAAGTG
This sequence comes from Tursiops truncatus, assembly GCF_011762595.2. NCBI lineage: Eukaryota > Metazoa > Chordata > Mammalia > Artiodactyla > Delphinidae > Tursiops > Tursiops truncatus. Next base: position 23,461,109 of record NC_047050.1, read on the forward strand.
TTTCCTCTTATAGAACTAGTTATAAGAAATATGCCTTGAAGAGTATCAAAAAGAATATGAACTGAATTCAAAGTCTGTGATTTCGTAGGGAAGTTTCCAATTAGAACGGAAATATTCGAAACACATTCTGAAAGACTTAGAGAATGGTGGTGTTATAAGGCAATGTTTTCATTTCAAAATATAAACACTGAGTTTGAAAACTGCTGGCTTCACTAGATTTGTAAGTGAGGGTTTGCCATCAGAGAATGATCCCAGGGGCGTCTGAAATTCCTGCAAACTCCAGGAAACTCAAATGCCTCTACAGCATGTATCCTGAAGGAAGCTATCTTCCTAAAAGCAGAACACCCTCAGGTGTAGATATTCAGATCCCATGCTCAGAGAGCACAGCATGAAAGGTCACAGTTATGAAAAAGGTCACATTCTTTTTTGCATTAAAGTAACACTGACCACTACCACAACAACAGAAAAGAGATGATTGACAGCAGAGGTGGTTATACCACGTGGTTAAAGCATCTTAAGTTTCTGGAACCACCCCCAACCCCTACATTCGCACAGCCCCCTTTCCAAGGTCCTACAAGGGGCCCCTAGCAATGTATCCTCAAGGTCATATATTTTTGAAAACTTAGAGAAAGAGAGAGATTCAAATTCTCTTTCTTAAAGAGGGGCCCCTATACTGTATAAGCTGCAGTTTCCAAACCCTGGATCTTCCTGATGCCCACCTGGTACCACACACTACACTCAGTGTTGGAGATAAAAATGATGAACCAGACACACTCTCTCCTGGGGAGCAGCTCCGTGTAAAAGCAAGACAAGAAAACCAATTACAGTGGGACACCTGCTTGCTTGTGGATTGTGCAATGGGAAAAAAAGGTCCAAGGGATGCTCTTTTATTGTTGTTATTAGTCTTTTCACTAAAATTGTTAACTTATTCGCTTTCTTTTACTAAGTGACAAGTGCCCATTACGGTCCAATGGTAAAGAAATGTAGAAACAAACAGTTAATAACTTCTATAGAGATCTTTATTACCCTCCAGGCCCCATGAAATGCCTCATGTCATGAAGCTATTCACCCCAGGCTCTTTCGGGTGCTTATGACTTTGTAGCACGTGCATGACACTTAAAGTAACATAGGAACATGGGACTGGTCAGGAGAACTGAAAACAGAACTGAAAACTGAAAAGGTATTCAGGTCTTGGCAATTAATCCTTAAGGTTCACGTGGAAGAACATTAGGAGATAAGAGTGGGGAAGGAGGCAGGACTGCGGGCCTGGACTTCCAGATGGGGAAATCTAGACTCAACTCCAGATGGTTTCTCTGCAGAGCATCAGCGTAAATAAGCACTGCTTTAGAATAGCAGTTGTGGGACTTCCCTGGTGCCGCAGTGGTTAAGAATCCGCCTGCCAATGCAGGGGACACGGGTTTAAGCCCTGGTCCGGGAAGATCCCACATGCCGTGGAGCAACTAAGCCCGTGCATCACAACTACTAAGCCTGTGCTCTAGAGCCCGAGAACCGCAACTACTGAGTCTGCGCACCACAACTACTGAAGCCCGTGCAACTAGAGCCCGTACTCTGCAGCAAGAGAAGCCACTTCAGTGAGAAGCCCGCGTACCGCGATGAAGAGTAGCCCTGCTCACTACAACTCGAGAAAGCCCGCGCACAGCAGGGAAGACCCAACACAGCCAAAAATAAAATAAAGTAAATAAAATGGCAGTTGTGCCTAGAGTTGGATTTGGTGGTGTGGACACGGGCAGGGCAGGAAAGGCAAAGAGGAATGGGAGGCCTAGGGGCCTGAGTCCGGAGAGTAGCAGTGAAGTGAAAAGTAAGAGATGGGTATGAGAGACATCAGAAGACGTCAAAATTGATTTGGATGTGATAGTGGGAGGGATAAGAAGGAAACTCATATTACTCTGTGGTTGGGTGGAGAATTCATGGTGGCAAAAATTAATAAGAACTCAAGCGGAAGACTGTCTGGTTTTGGGAGGAAGACAGTAAATTTGAGCTTGGTTTTGTTGCCTCTGAGATACCAGTAGGTCAAAAAAGTGGAAATGCCTAGTCCTTTGCTACCCAGAGTCAAGTGTGGTCCACAGAGCAGCAACATTGGGGTCACCTAGGAAATTATAAAAAATGCAGTGCTCTGAGTTGCAGACCTGCTGAATCCAAGCTGCATCGTAAACCTCTACCTGTAAAGCCCTGTGTTCTGACCTGGTTCCAAACTGCTGTGGAATTCACCAAACTTCTTCTACTCTGAAGGTTAAAACTTCTAGGATTTAGGGCCTGTTGTATAGATGTGGTTAGTGCAAAGGAGCTGCAGAAAAGATAGATCTGTAAAGTTGTGTGGGACCCTTAATAAACTTCTGCTCTGAAGTACACTGAAGCCAAACTGAACACCTGTGGACCATGTGTAGGGCTGTCAGGGAGGCTGACTCATCTGCCCATCCGTCAGCTGCATCACACATTTTCCTCTGTATTTAAGAGGAGTGATAATAACATCAAAGAGAACACAACTTACAGGGGTTTTAATGCACTTGTCAAACTGTAAGAGTTTGGGCATGGACAATAAGTGAGAATTTGAGTACACCACCATTATTATAAAATCAGGAGCTCATTCTTTAAAACTCTCCATGTTTATAAATACTGATGTTTCCTTGTTGATTACATAAGTCAGTTCCTCAAGTTCACCACAAGACAGACATCTGTGTGTAAGAAATCATCTCCTGATCTTACTGTAAAAATCATAACATGACATTTTATAATATCCAGTTTATACAGATGCATAGAAAATCCTTTTCCTTTTCTTTGTTTTCAACTTCTCTGTTAACTGTTAGAAGAGTGTTTATATGACAATGCAGTGCTACCCTTTAAATACGTGCAATATTATTTGACACGTCAGATGAATGTGTTGGGAATGGGTTTTTAGGTAATTTGACTCTAAACAAAGTGAAATAATGCATTTAAAGAATATGTAACTGGTAAAGACCGTATGACAATATGCCACTATTATAAGAAACATTCACACCGATGACTTTTGCGCTGAGACGTAATCACTCAATTCTGATTGCCTACTATGTACCCAGAATTTGGTTAGGAATGTTACACATATAAATCCTTTATAAACGCCTTAGAATCTCAATTTCACTGATTTCTTGGATGTTCGTATTTACCTGAAATCTTCAGCAAGAGGGAAAAAAAAGTCAGAAGTGATATGAAGATGCATAGAATGTGCAAAAGTAATATGTTTACCAGTGTAGTGAACTTTAAAAGAAGCTGTAAATGAAATGCCACTGCTCCATGAGCAGCTTCAATCAGTATCAGAATTATTAGGATGAATCAAATGAAATTTCTGTCCAATATCAAACTGGCATCTGACCATCAATTATTGGCCAAATATTGGCATTTTCACATAGTTCAGCCTGTACTGTAATTAGGTAATTTCTTATGGGCCAACCTATGCTATAAGTAGACAACAAAGTTGACAGAAAACAAAGGGTGTACATGTAAGATTTTTTTCTTTCGTGTGGTTAGTTTTCAGGGTAGAGGCGTCTAATACTATTGCTACACAGACTCTTAATGACAACTCGGAAACTTGACTGCCAAGAAAGAGCCTAAATTTCGTGATGAGCCATTAGTTACAGTGCCCCGGTCTGATCATTGCTCCAATCACCAGAGAGAAGCTGACAGTGTGACAGGGTGCAAATCAGCCCCACAGGAAAAACATTGGTTGTTTCTTTAGCTGACTAGAAATGTACATGTGATGTTTCAGCTTATTGATTGTATCTTCTTTGAAAGGAAACTCTAAAACCCTAAACTGCAAAGACCTGAAGGGTAAATGGCTATCTCATTGTTTAAAATCTGTTGCCAAGAAAGCTTACCTGACACAAATCAGAAGCTAACTCTGTTTATTTTCACGATATCTTATTTCATGTAATCAAATTTTGAATGCATGGCCAGTTCATGCCTCTGACCTCAGGGCTAAGTTTGTATCACAGCAGGATAATGAGATGAATAAGTTCTCAAACAGTTACAGTAAGTCCCCTACATACGAACCTTCAAGTTGTGAACTTGCAAAGATGCGAACATATTATAAACCTATTACAGCACAGTACTATACAGCCGATTGTGTTAGTTGGGTATGTAGACTAACTTTGTTAGATTTATGAACAAATTGAACTTATGAATGCGCTCTTGGAATGGAACTCGTTCATATGTAGGGGACTTACTGTATGGGGAAAAAAATTGTTATCTGGGAGTTTTTAAAGAGATAATATATATATCACATTTTAAATGATTTTATGAAACCTTAAATGGTCAGACAAGGGCCAGCAGAGTCAGGTAAAATTTATTTAGCTACAAAATCCTTCAAGTGAATTATTTCCAAGTTAAAAAAAAAAAGAAACCCAAAACCTGAAAGGATAAACAGGAATTTAAAATGGGTGACATGTGGGACTTCCCTGGTGGCACAGTGGTTAAGAATCCGCCTGTCAATGCAGGAGACATGGGTTCGACCCCTGGACCGGGAAGATCCCACATGCCAGGGAGCGGCAAAGCCAGTGTGCCACAACTACTGAGCCTGTGCTCTACAGCCCTCAAGCCACAGCTACTGAAGCCCGCACACCTAGAACCCGGGCTCCACAATGAAGAGTAGCCCCAGCTCACTGCAACTAGAGAAAGCCTGTGTGCAACAATGAAGACCCAACATCGCCAAATAACTAACTAAATAAATAAAATGGGTGGCATAGATTAGCGGCTATATCAGTACAACACTAGAAAAATAACTCAGTGCTGAACATAATAAACATTCAAAATTTTTAAATATTGCTAACATCAGCATTACTATTCCCATTATTATTGAATACGTAGAATTGCCTTTGAAGTAAGTTTTTTATAAATGTTGGTAAGGTGTTGATTTGGCTGCAGATTTCTTTATTCGGGTCTAGAGAATAAAGATGCTTTTTATTCCTGCAATAAATTATAAAATTAATTATGTATGCAACACATTACCTTATACTTATAATGGTGCTATAGTCAACTCTCACAGCAGAATGTGTACCAAATTGGAATCTAAAAACCTGGATTTGAGTGTGGGCTCTGTTACTAATGTTAACCAAGGAGGAGCCGCCGAGAGTCACGAGCTTTAGTTTCATTGTCTGTAAAACAGGGCTAAGCCTGTAGCAGTAATGATAGCTAACGTTTAGCGTGTAATGCTTCCTGTATGTCAGAGACTTTCCTAAGAATTTCATCCACATTGACTCAGTTACCAATACAGCTAATGTCTAGCATTAATGTAGTAAAAGGGGGATTGTGCTGATCAGTTTCTATTTGCCCTGCTCTGCTAGGAAGCTGACCCCTGCAGATGAGTCCCTGGGGCTCCCTGACACCTGACTTTTGGTTGGGTTCAGACAAATGGAAGCACCAGCAAAAGATCAGAGGGTAGGAGGAGAGAGAGGCTGGGGTATTTCCTCGCCACTTCCTCCTTGAGTTAGCAACTCTATTCGAATTTGTATATTTGGGAGGGAGGTGTTCGCCAAGACTAAATCACCTGCCCAATAGCCTCTTTTCCATCTTTCCTCTTCTCATGGGGCTCACTAAACACTCTGTCCTTTAACCTCTTCAGGTCCTGGGTAGTAGTGACCTCCGGCCATGGCTAGTCTTCTGTACCCCAGCATCCCTCTCTTGTCCCCTTAACTCCCTCCCCACAGCTCTGTGAAGAGTTCCTTCATTAAAGTGGCTTGATTTGAACCCTATGAGTGGAATACTCTTTCTTGCTGGGACCCAGACTCTTACAAGGATTTACTATTTTAGCATTGCAGTCAACTACTTGTTACTTAGTGTAAGGGTATCTTAAACAGAGTTTTGTTTTGTTTTGAATGAATTGGAATGTTAGGAAATATGATCTTGAGTTTCAGCCATTTTTTAAAAAATCGAAAGGTTTTTAAATTTGAACTAGTTCACTATTTTTTTTTTAAATAAACAAACAAGAAAACCCTCATTCATTTGGTTTACACTTCAGGGAAACGATACTTGGGATTTGACTTAGTTTGGGATTTCAACAAATTAGCTTGATATATCCCAGTTAAATTGTTCATGGTTTGATTTGGTTCAAGTTCAAGCATAAAACCCTAAAATACTGGAAAAGGTGAGTTGGCATAAACAGGTTTCTCTGAGTGGGACTAATGTGCACTCTAATTATGGGGATACATTCCTAGAATGGCAGAAACTCAAGGTCATCTTAGTAATAAAACAAAATGAGTGATTTTCACTGAAATGAATGGCTTATCAGCCACTGGATTTCCCAGTGTATTTAGCTTCCTAAACAAAATCATGACAAATTGTGTACGTGTGTTTTCTAAGCACTGTTATATCTCTCTTCTCTTTTTTCTAAATGAATTCCCTTTCCAATGAGATCAGTATTTCTCCAAGTATGAGCCCTAGACCATCACTTGGAATTTGTCAGAAATGCAAATTTTTGACCCTGACCCCAGATCTACTAAATTAGAAATTTCTATGGGTGGGCACAGCAATCTGTGGCTTAACAAGCCCTCCAGGTGATTCTAATGTACAATAAAGCTTGAGAACCACTGACTTAGATTTTATGTTTTTTGAAGTCAAGTCCTATCTAGTATTTCTGCATTGGGATTGGGATCTACTCAAAGATCATGCTGATATAATTAATTTCATGTGTGTGTCAGTGACAAGCTAACAGGGGCAACTGATGGAGTGACCAAAGACATAAGTGACAGAGGTAGTGTTTGAACTTGGGCAACATAACTCCAGAGTCTAGCTTCCTAACCATGAGGCTAGAATGCCTCTCTAACGGCCACACAGAGGGGAGACACAAAAGCATATGAAACCCTGAGCAAAACTTGAGAAATAATATTCACATAAACTTTTTAACCTTCAAACATGTTTAATACAAGAAGTATCTATTTGGAATAATACGCATTCGTTTCATTATTTTACCCAGTAGAAAAAATCAAGACGGAATTTTGCTAATACACATCTAAATTTTCAAGCACAAGTTTCTGGTTATCCTGTAACTAAATAAGTTTTCACGTTTTTGCTCTTGAAAGCCAATTCTTTGTTTAATGAGAAGCAGGCAGAGCTGCACACAGAGTACAGCTACAGTCTGTGATAAAGCCACGTACACCTAGTTCTAAGCATTCCAAATATGTTTAATTATATATTCTGGCTTTCGTATTTCTTTCACTAGGACAATAGATCTGTTTTATTCTATATGTATGTATTTTTGCCTGGAGCCACAGCTTCCTGAGAAAGCACCAAATGGACAGGAGAAGCAGGAATGGGGGTGGCTTGGGGTTTCTAATCTAGGGATTCCCTTAGTCGGAAACTAATGATGTTTCACAAGGCAGGCACATCTTTAATCTCTCAATGAATAATGTATAATGGTTTAGAGAAAGATATAATAAAAGATCCCTATGTTCCAAAGCCAGTAATTTGGGAGTTCTGCTAGTTCCTCCCTCTCTCGCCCCTAAACACAATCTGTCACCAAGCCCTGCCGGTTCTAGCTGCCAAACTAGTCTCTTTCCTTTGCAGTCTCATTACAACTGCCTTAATTTAGGACCTAGACTCAGTTGGTCTTGCGTTCCCCTGCTCACTTTTGCCTCACTGTCATGACAGCTATACTTTTCTTAATATATTGTTTCTCTATTTTAAATGTCACCACGGGACGTCCCTGGGGGCGCAGTGGTTAAGAATCTGCCTGCCAATGCAGGGGACAGGGGTTCGAGCCCTGGTCCGGGAAGATCCCACATGCCACGGAGCAACTAAGCCCGTGCGCTACAACTACTGAGCCTGCGCTCTAGAGCCCTCGAGCCACAACTACTGAGCCCGTGTGCCACAACTACTGAAGCCTGTGTGCCTAGAGCCCATGCACCGCAACAAGAGAAGCCACCGCAGTGAGAAGCCTGCGCACCGCAACGAAGAGTAGCCCCCACTCGCCGCAACTAGAGGAAGCCCATGTGCGTCAAAAAAGACCCAAAGCAGCCAAAAAAATAAGTAAATAAATAAAACCCCCCAAAACAGTAACATTTTAAATGTCACCACCAACCTCTCCCATTCCCCACCTGATTAAGTCCTCAGCAAGCTTACCTCCTATCTCCCCATTGCTCGAACTATATTCCAGTAATTTGCTGTACAAGCCAATCTGCTTCATACCTTCTAGGCTTTCCTTCCTACCCATTTCCTCTGCCTGGAATTCCCTTTTTCCTCCTAGACAAAGAGGGCAAACTGTTGTATTTCTCTCAAAACCTAGTTCAAAGGGAGTCTTTCTAGCCCCACATGCAGGGATTTCTCTATGTATTACCATTACTGCCTTATATGTGATCTCACAATCCATCTCTGATTATTTTAGTTTTTTATTTGTATGCCTTGTTCAGTTTGGATTTCCAGACATTGCACAAAATGCCCGACACAAAATAGGCACACATAAGTTAAGGAATGATTGCATTCATCAGCACTATATAATAGTCTGTAGCTATAAACACTTTTAGGTGTGGATAAAACTTGAAAATGTTTTATCTCCCATAAAATGTTTTCAAAAGCCAGATGCTTGGAGTTGAAATAACTTTATCGCCTCTGTCTCCTGTAGCATTTGTTCACTCTGTCTTTTTTTTTAAACTAATTTATTTATTTATTTACTTTTGGCTGCATTGGGTCTTTGTTGCTGTGCACGGGCTTGCTCTAGTTGCGGAGAGCGGGGGCTACTCTCCATTGTGGTGCACAGGCTTCTCATTGCGGTGGCTTCTCGTTGTGGAGCACAGGCTCTAGGTGTGCTGGCTTCAGTAGTTGCAGCACACAGGCTCAGTAGTTGCAGCACGCGGGCTTCAGTAGCTGTGGCTCGTTGGCTCAGTAGCTGAGCACGGGCTTTGTTGCTCCGTGGCATGTGGGATCTTCCCGGACCAGGGCTCGAGCCCGTGTCCCCTGCATTGGCAGGCAGATTCTTAACTACTGCGCCACCAGGGAAGTCCCTCACTCTTTGTCTTGAGTCATGGAGTAAGTGCAAAAATTATTTCATTTACCGCAAGTCTTCCTGTTGTTGAAGTTATGTCGATAGGGCGTAATGGAATCAGAGAAAAACTAGCTGACCAATTTATTTGCCTTATTCTGCTCTCATCCCGTGTTTCAGTTGTCTGGTCCAGATAAGCCTAGGTGTGCCCAAGAAATTTGATTTTGAAAATGAACTTGAACTGCCTAGATTATTAGGCAGAACTGTTAACCTCAACAGTCAAATTATAAACGTTTGAGATATAAAACAAAATGCAAATGTATTAATTAACAGTGCAAGATATAGACATGTTCAAAGGCCCTGCTATTTCTATCCACTCCTGCCTTCAACAGGAAGTAAAATTAGAAATCAGAGGGCTGTTTGTTGAGTGTGAACTTGGAACAAGGGGAAACTGCCAGTCTCCTGAGATATTTCTTCCAGACCAGAAAAAAGCCAGATGAACTATTCCTGCCTTCACTGTAACAGAAAACACTTATCTTCCGGGACCTGGACATACTGTGTCTGGCAGAGTAAATGATTTTCTCCTGGACAATGCAGGAGAAATACAACCAACTTTCTGTTTTGGGGGATGGGTTTTGTCACTCTCATTGCCTAGATTCTTGCCTTCTGCTAACAATTTTGTTTTGTTTTGTTTAAACAAGATGTAATAAACAGTGACCTCAGAACGCACCCCCTCTCACTCTTGGCTTTCTCAACCACTTTCGCTACTTGGCCCTTTGTCCTCATCTGGCCTTGTTATCCTAGTTATGATTTTCACTTTCTCTTGATCACCTTACAGATAGACCAGGGAATAAAAATAAGCAGTCACCCTAATAAGATTTGGATGGTCGCCGTTTTCTCAGGCATCTAATTATGATCTGTCTTCTCTATAGAAGACAGGTCTCATCTTCCATATTTTTAACTTACTGATTTTATTCTTAGAGAATAACATTCTGGATGTATCTAATAGTAGTTCCCTAGATACTGACTATGCTTGACACATGATGGTCTTGACAACTACTGCCCAAAGATAATTTTTTGAAAAGGAAGAGGCAAATTTAAACATGAAGAGCTGAATCTTTCTCATAATTATCCTTCAAAACACTTCCCTTTCTGCCCCCACTTAAAAACAGAAGATGGGAGGTGACCTTCATAAAGTTATATTGGGAGGGGCTTCCCTGGTGGTGCAGTGGTTGAGAATCCACCTGCCATGGCAGGGGACACAGGTTCAAGCCCTGGTCTGGGAAGATCCCACGTGCCGCGGAGCAACTAAGCCTGTGCGCCACAGCTACTGAGCCTGCACTCTAGAGCCCACGAGCCACAATTACTGGGCCCATACACCACAACTACTGAAGTCCACACACCTAGAGCCCGTGATCTGCAACAAGAGAAGCCACCTCAGTGAGAAGCCTGCACACCACAACGAAGAGTAGCCCCCGCTCACCACAACTAGAGAAAGCCCGAGCGCAGCAACAAAGACCCAACGCAGCCAAAAATAAATAAATTAATTTTTTTAAAAAAAGTTATATTGGATAGAATTACTCACTGCCAAAGGCTAGCAAGAGAGGCTCTCTGTTCACGTCGCCTCCCGCAGTGTTTTTCTGTGGTTGCAGAGGCTCAGAAGAGAGTGTGTGTGCAGATAGATATTCTCTGTATGGCTCCGGAGTTGACTCCATTTTTTTTTTTATTCCACTCTCGGCATGCCTGACTTCTTGGTTGGCCACAATTATTCACGGCCTTGAAGGGCATAACTTGTTCATTATCTGCATTATCTTTCACATCTGTACAATAGGAATCAATATACTTGGTCTTGATCTACTATACAGATATAAACTAAGGTCAGCGCCTAAGAAGAAAGAAATTATTCAGTGTATTCTTTTTCTTAAGGTTTTAATCCTGGTTGCTGAATTTGGGGCACTTTTCTGAAATGTGATTCTAATTTTTCGTATAATACACATACACAAAAATACTAAGCCTCTTTCAGTACGTGACTCACAACTTTCTTCTACCCACGTGCAACTTTAAAAAATACCTTTATATAAGCATATTTTGATGTTTAACTCTACTATAGCTGGCAACTTAGAAATATTAAATAGGGAGTTCCCTGGTGGCCTAGTAGTTAGGATTCCAGGCTTTCACTGCCATGGCCTGGGTTCAGTCCGTTGTCAGGGAACTGAGATCCCGACAGCTGTGCGGCCAAAATAAATAAATAAATAAATAATAAAACTCTCGGTTGTTCCTGGGAGGATCACTTGTTTTGGGGACCCTTTTCAATAGATTGACTACCCTCCTACCCAGCCTAGATTTCTGATTCTTCCTTCTTCTCATCACAAAATAGTTATACATCTGTGCTAGGGACCATACAGAGAACACTAAAGGAAATGGGCTTTATTTTTAAGAAGTTTACATTTTTACAGAATACACTGATATGTAACATGAAGAGAAAAAGTAGAGTAAGTCACTATACAATTAGTAAAATAGATTTAGAATGTCTGTATGAGGGATAATTGTATTTAGGGTTCATAAAAATAGATGAGGCCGATGCTACTGGCTTACAGGTATAAAATGGGCAGCAGTATAACCCAGTGATGAAGAGGTGACGATTGCAGCAAGATAGACCTGGGCTCATAGCACAGCCCCACCACTTACTCGCCATGTGACTAGTTATGTGACAGCATCCTTTGGACCTTTGGCATTTAACTGATCTAAGCCTTCATTTCCTCTTCCATAAAATGGGGTTAATGAAAACTTCTTGTTTGTTTCTTAAATAATATAAATCATATAAAGCACTGAGCACAGTGCCTGGACATAGTGAGAGCTCAATAAATAGTTGTGTTTTAGAATTACAATGCTTTGTATTTATTCAAAGAGTTTTCAGATACATCATCTCATTTGATCTGGACACCAATTTGGGAGAGAGGATGAGATAGGTATTATATACCCCTCACAACCCCCTACACTCACATCCACCTTCCAATTAGATGAGGAAGCAGAGACACAGAAAATGGAAATGACTCGCTCAAGTTAGTGACAGAGCCAGTACAAACACTGGCCTAGAACTCCTTCTACTCCATCTCACCAAATAGGAGGCCCAGCCACAGGCGTTCTCAGGTCTAGACAGAGTGACATCATGTAAACAATTACCGCTCTCTGACTAGCCTAGGAAAACGTGAAAGCTTTCAAGGACTATCTGAATGGCAAGAAAAGGGTAACTTTTGGATGAGGTGAGGGATTGGTACCTAGTTCTGCTCAGGAAAAAGCTTACCAGAGGTGTATTCTAAGGGGACAAATCCTAATCCTAAGGAAAATTTTATCAAATATGCCTTAGGAGAGTAGAGATGTATCATTTTTTTCTATACACCAAGGATATTACCCACTCACAGAACTTTAATAAAGATTAACTTGGGTAAAATGCATAAAAGAATTTGTACATGGAGCTGTTAGAGAAGCTAAGGCTCTGGAAATAAAGAAAATAGGAAAAATCTGGCTCGTCTATTCTTTTTCTTTTTGATATATCCTACCCTACATCATGTAAAACACTTTTACTTTGTTAGATTGGCTGAATTTACATTAATTAAGGATTCACTTGGGCTAATAGGCAACTATTTTTTTTTTTAACAGTATGAGGACTTTTTTTCTTTTATAAAGTTATTTATTTATTTATTTTTGGCTGTGTTGGGTCTTCGTTGCTGCGCGCGGGCTTTCTCTAGTTGCAGCTAGCAGGGGGCTACTCTTCTTTGCTGTGTGTGGGCTTCTCTCACTGCGGTGGCTTCTCTTGTTGTGGAGCAGGGGCTCTAGGTGTGCGGGCTTCAGTAGTTGTGGCTCTCGGGCTCTAGAGCGCAGGCTCAGTAGTTGTGGCGCAGTTGCTCTGCGGCATGTGGGATCTTCCTGGACCAGGGATCGAACCCGTGTCCCCTGTATTGGGAGGCAGATTCTTAACCACTGTGCCACCAGGGAAGTCCCAATGGGCAACGATTTTTTAAAAAAATATTTATTTGTTTGACTGCTCCTGGTCTTAACCGTAGCACTCGGGATCTTCGTGTGGGCTCTTAGTTGCGGCATGCTGAATCTAGTTCCCCGACCAGGGACTGAACCCAGGCACCCTGCATTGGGAGTGCGGAGTCTTAACCAGGGCACCACCAGGGAAGTCCCAATAGGCAATCATGGTTTTGAAGTTTACTTACTTACCAGCCATTTATAGATTAATGTATTGTTTAATCAGATTGCTTTCCTAATTTTTAAATGACACCAAAGAAAACAGAAGAATTTTGGCAAGGAGAGGAGGCAGGCAATTTGAGGATAAAGAGTAATTTTGGGAGTATGCAATATTGGGGTCAATCAACTAGTAGGTACTCAAGTAATCTGAGAACACAGGACTCTCAGAGCAGAGACTTGCAGAGAAGGAGATGGTAGAGTCCCAAAATTATTGTATGGCAAAATAATTTTCCAGAGTTATGCCTGTATCCAGAGAAAGTATGGAAGTATTTTTCTTCTTCACATTCCTCTTGCATAAGGGGGGCCCTTATGCATCCTATAATTTTAACTTAAGGTACCACTCACTGTTATTTGACTACATAATGGCTAAACAGATATTTGTGGGGTGGCCTGGCAGGTTATATTGTTTCTACAGGAAAATGATTCCTGAGTTTTAAATAAGGAGACTAAAAATCACATTTTTTTTAACTTAGGAAATGCCTAGGTTTATATTATACATATTGATATGACGTGCTGATGTCTTTAAACAAGAAACAGGCAGCTATAACAGCATTTATACCTTAGCTCTCTCAAAATGGAGTACACGTCTTGGTTTCTACTGTTATTGGCCACTGTATTTTTCTGTATTACTTTTATTTTTTTTAATATTTCTTCCTTCCTTCCTTTCTTTCTCCCTTCCCCGCCCCTGCTTCTTTCTTTCTTCCTTTTGCCTGTGCCAGGTCTTAGTTGTGGCATGCAGACTCTTAGTTGTCCCAAGCATGCCGGATCTAGTTCCCCCCTCTGGGGATGGAAACTAGGCCCCCTGCATTGGGAGCACAGAGTCTTACCCACTGGACCACCTGGGAAGTCCCTGTATTACTTTTAAAATGTAACAAAAAAGCAGTGAAAACTGATATGTTTCGTATTTTTTAAGGATAGTTCTGATTGTTTATTTGCATCAAATTGGTTCAGAGAAATTGTTCAAAATAAGGAGACGATCCTCTGAAAATATCTAGTCTAATGCTTCACAATAGAATGTTGAATAAATTTAAGTATTTTTAAAATAGAACTGGACAGCAGTATCTACTGGGACTCTTTGCCAGTCATCAAGCTATCCTAAAGATACTTGATTTCTTTTTCTGAATACACTTTCTTCTTAACTTATTTGTAACTCTGATCGTAAATCCCCAAATATGCATGGCACCATATTCAGTACAAAAATTTCAGAGCAAATGACATTTATTTGGCATTACCCTTATCCTAGCTGATCTCCTTCATTTTTCATTGAATTTAAGTCAAGTTTACCAAATTGTGAGTTAATCTGAGGCAGTTTCTAAAGTATCACATTAACACTGAAGACATTTAAATACAAGAATTTAGGCCAGTACATCACAACTCACATGGTTTATGCCTCTCCCTCTCCATCTTAGCGCGAGTTACTACCATCTCTTAACTGGCATTTTACAACAGCCTCTGGAATTGGTTTCTTTGCTTTCAATCTGCCATCTGCAATCAGGTCTCAATCCAATGGCCAACGTGATATATATTTTTTTAATTAGGCTGTGTCATTTTCCAGCTGAAATCCTGCCAAGCGCTGACAATTGCGCTTAAGACAAAAATCTAGATTTCTTACCATGACCTATGAGGATCCCTTTTCTTGTCCTTGTCCAGTTTACCCCCTTTTTTGTCCTTCTTCCATTCATTTCTAGATTCCAACCCCCCTGGCTCCTCTGTGTTTCTCAAGGAAGTTTAGCCTGTTCCTTACCCCGGTCTTTGCACTGTAACTTCCATCAGTTGCCTGACTCCTGGATTTCACAAATCTGGATTCTTCTCTTTCTTCAGATCTCAGTCATTCCCTGATCATCTCTGTAATGTGGGCCCCAGACCACCTAGTTTCTCTCTAGGATATGATCCTGTCTTATTTCCTTCATGGGACTTGCACTGAGTACAGTTATTTTAATGCTGATTATTACTTTTTTTTTTTTTTTTTTTTTTTTGCGGTATGCGGGCCTCTCACTGTTGTGGCCTCTCCCGTTGTGGAGCACAGGCTCCGGACACGCAGGCTCAGCGGCCATGGCTCACAGGCCCAGCCGCTCCGCGGCATGTGGGATCTTCCCGAACCGGGGCACGAACCCGTGTCCCCTGCATCGGCAGGCGGACTCTCAACCACTGCGCCACCAGGGAAGCCCGATTATTACTTTTTTAATATTTATTTATTTTTGGCTGCATCGGGTCTTAGTAGCCACATGCAGGATCTTTTGTTGTAGCGCCAGGGCTTCTCTCTAGCTGTGGTGTGTGGGCTCCAGAGTGCTCAGGCTCAGTAGTTGCACACATGGACTCTCTACTTGTGGCGCACGGGCTTCAGAGGGCCTGGGCTATAGCTGTGGGCCTAGCTGCCCCACAACATGTATGATCATAATCCCCCAACCAAGGATCGAACCCACGTCCCCCGCATTGGAAGGCGGACTCCTAACCACTGGACCATCCGGGAAGTCCCCGAATACAGTTATTTTATTTACAGCTATCACTCTGTCTTTTCCTTCCCACCAGAATTTAAGCTCTATGGCAGCAGGGATCTTGCCTTGTTCTTAAACACTGTCACTGAGAATTGTTCTGGTGTATATGGTAGTTAAACTGACGATATTTTAAACTCTTATAACCTATATTTTAGAATAGGAGACTTTACTATAAAGTATAACCTTTTCATGTTATAGATGATAAAAATTAAAGCATAGAGAGATTAAAAAACATATTTGGTAAGTTAGAAGACCAGTACTAGAATCCAGTTTTCCCAACTCCACAACTTCACATGACCTCTCAGTTATAGCTGGCTGCCCTGAATTCTCCCCAGTTCTTCAGCTAGCTTGATCATACTTCTCTTCCTTCCTTATACACTTTTTTCTAAGCTACTGTTTTCTTCGTTCATTGCTGCTAACATAATTTATTTATTTCTGAAGCTTACTAGCTTTATTATTAACTCTATGATGCACTTTGTGATGCTCATTATGAAGACTATCTTATGAAAATAAACGGTAACATGTGAAAAAAGCCACAGTGTACAGCAGTACCGCACACAGTGCATATAACAAAGGCTCAGTTGTGCTGTTTCAGGGAAGAGTCAATAATTAGTAACACATTTCTAAAGGTCTCTCTTGCATAATTTTTGTGTCCAGATGTCTATGACATTTGGGTTCTAAAATAGAGTTCCAAATACCACACATTCATGCACATTTTCCAAAAATAATTGGATGATTTTTGAATCTTTCTATTTAATAAACATCAGGCCTAAAGATGGGCTACTTCACAATGTCAAATTTATTCGTTTTAAACATCCATTTCGATGTGGAAAGTGTTTGGAACAAACACAATTAAAAGAGTGCCAGATTGTAAAGCCTTTGAAGTTTTTGTTTATGATATGTGTCTTCCAACTGCTAGTAGCGTAAAAATGGAAAGTAATTTACATAAAATTTTTCAATTCACATGTTCTTGGAGATGAACTTTTTCTTTTCTTTTTCTTTTTTTGTTTGAGTTTAACTATTAACGATTCCCTCAAAAGCCTTTGGTGGATCCCCACGGCCTGGAGTATAAAGCCCGAGCACCCTAATAAGGTACGAGCTCCTTTTCTTGCATCTGGCCCTGCCTACCTCTCCAGCTTCAATAGTTTCCACTCCTCCAAGGTTTATGCTCCAGGAACACTGAACTGCTTGTGATTCCTGGAACACAGTAGAATGTTTCTTTTTTCAATGCCTCTGTCCATGCTGTGCCCTTTCTCTCCACGTCTCCCAGCTTAGTCCTAGGCACCTTTAAGTTCCGCTTCATGCTCCACTTCTTGTAGGAAACCATCTCAAGATGGGTGATGTGGTCCTTTTGGGAGCACAACTCCTCCACTGGGTGACACTGAATTGTAACTAATTATTTATTCATGTGTCCTTTTGGGCCGTGGACTACTAAAGGGGGCTCACCTTTGTCTCCATGCCATTTAGTAGGATTTAGATAAGAGAAAAATGAATAAATAAGGGATTTTTTGCATAGAAAAATTAAATTACAGAAAGGCAAAGGTTAGACTTCAGTGATTGCTAGGTGCAAGAAAACCTCAATTGATTAGAACCAGCTAACTGTCTGGATTTACTGGAATTTTTGAAGAGAGAAGATTTACACTGTTGATGCTTAAAAAAATCTTAGGAAAAACATGGTTTTACCAAGGATCTCTTACAAATGAATGAAAGAATGAAAAAATAGTTTCTAGGGTATGTCATAGCATAAGCAAGATTTAGCACAAACTTCTATGTCTATTTCAGCGGCTGCCAATCCTTCGAGAACTGGGGTTCCTCAAAATAATTTAAAGTGATCTTTAATGTACTACTGCAACCTGAGTGTCTATGTATACATAATATAATAATGGTGCTATATGAATATTTTAAAATGTATGTTGATATTTGAGATCGATAAGATACAAAACCATTTAAAGCAATACTTGATTCACAGAACCAACGTCATTATATATTTTCTCAATCCTTGTTTTCAGACATTCACTTGACATATATATATATTGGGAGCCTCTTGTGTGCCAGGCCCTGTGCAGGTCCTGGGAATTCAACAGGGAACAAGTTAGTTGTGGCTCCTACCCTCAAGATATTTACAGTCTAGTAGGAAAGAGATAAACAAATAACACACTGAATGAGCCCTAGGAGAAGAAACTGGGAGCTATGTTAGAAACCAATAGGAGAGAAGAAAACATATTCAAAGGAGGCTTTTCCAGGGAAGTGATTTTAGATTGAAATCTAAAGATTAAGAAGCAGCCAGCAGGGAAAGAGTTGAGGGAACAGCATTCCAGATAGAGGGATCAGCGTGTGCAAAGAAAGGTCCAGTCAAGAAAGAACCTCAAATGTTTTGAGGAACAGAAATAAGTCCATTGTATTGATATATAGCACACTAGGCAAGGAGTGAGGTAGAGCTGGGGACAACACCAGCTCATTCAGTTTGGGGCATCGTAAGTAACAGATTTCCCTCTAAATCACAGTGGGAAAAAAGTGGAACGGGGTAGGCTACTTACTGTCTATCTAAATTACTTAATATAGTACTAACTTGTGCTGTGTGTAAATAAACAGTTAATTGTGTTTCCCAGATACCCAAGTATTATTTATGACAGTATTTATCTTTCAGAATACAGAAAGAACGCTGGAATACTGAACATTTCCCCAAAATGTGAATAATTTATTCTAACAGATCTAATCAAGTGTGTATTGATAGAAGCTTGGACTTACACGACACCCTTCTCAACCAACCGTAAATGAATATCCACAGAAAAGAAAGGGCAATTTTTTTCTTTTTCTTTAACTCTGGGCACACTGGTTCCAAATGGCAACATTTTGTCCAATTGTTTCTTGTCCTGGCCATGAAATTTCAAAAGCGTTGTGACTTGAGATAGAGCTCATGGCAGAAGCAGATGCATTTAGCCAGGGATGGATACTGTCTTCATACTTGAATTCCAGAGGATCACTATAGTGTTTGCTCTAAATTCATTCTCATTATTTATTCTCACATAAGCTGAATTTTTGTGCCCCCGAGGTACTTTTCCAAATGAGGAGGAGGTTATGTTTCCACATCCTTTTGTGTTTGAAACACAGTCTCAAACTTAAAATAAGAATATGGTGATCATAAACATACCTTAATGAATGTCTACGTAGTATTTTATGATTTTTAAACACCTTCATCCGTCTGTGACTGCATGGATCCCATAACTGGAGGCATTTGCCCTCGACAGTACCCTGAGGAGATTGAGAAATCAGCTGTCAGTGATTTCCCTGGGGTCTCGGGAGCTTTGGTGATGTAAGCACTTTTCTTCATCATGTTAAATTTAGGAGGAAAGAAAAATCTGCTGAGTTTGTGTTTTTTATGGCAATAAGCCAATTTTCCTTTCCATATGTTGCTTGCCCTTGGGCACTCAGAAGGTACATGGTATTCATTTCCACTGAAGGAGAAGACTTAGAACAAGGGGGAAAATTGAATGAGACAGGACAGTATGATTAGCTATTACTATGATCTGCAAAAGAATATAGAAATTAGGACTGGAGGCTGGGGATTAGGAAAGGGCACAGTCAGGCTGGCATCCATGAGAGCATGTAGATTTTCTTGATTTGTTGTGCAAAACAGGAAAGTTGGAACTGCAGGCTCTCACTGAAATCACACTCCAGTAAATTTCAGGCAAAGAAGTGAACCATCGTTGGGTTAAGTGCTCTGATGAGGGAAGTGTAGATTACTGGGATGGTAGTGCATGTGAAGGACGTGGGACCTGTGAGGAGGTAGGCTTTCTGGAGGAAGTCCTTTCTAAGCCGAGATCTAAATAATAAAAATGGAATTTCAGGGCTTCCTTGGTGGCATAGTGGTTGAGAATCTGCCTGCCAATGCAGAGGACACGGGTTCGAGCCCTGGTCTGGGAAGATACCACATGCCGCGGAGCAACTAAGCCCGTGTGCCACAACTACTGAAGCCTGTGCGCCTAGAGCCTGCGAGCCACAGCTACTTAGCCCGCGTGCCTAGAGCCTGTGCTCCGCAACAAGAGAAGCCACGATAATGAGAAGCCCCTGCACCGCGATGAAGAGTAGCCCCCTCTCGCCGCAACTAGACAAAGCCTGCACACAGAAACGAAGACCCAACACAGCCAAAAATAAATAAATACATTTATTTAAAAAAAAAAAGGAATTTCAGGCACAGGAATGGGATGGGGTGAGCTAGAATGTGGAGCATGGAGGAGGAAGCGCTACTGCAAAATATAGTTAAATGGGAGGTGCATTCCAGGAACTAAACGTAATTCAGTGTACTGAAGCATAGTGTGCAAAGAAGGGGGCGGGCAAGGGGTGATTAAGAGAGGAGGTTGGAGCTATGTATCCACTTATTTGTTGTTGTTGTTTTAAATTTTATTTATTTATTTTTGGCTGCGTTGGGTCTTCATTGCTGCACGCGGGCTTTCTCTAGTTGCGGTGAGCGGGGGCTACTCTTTGTCGTGGTGCATGAGCTTCTCATTGAGGTGGCTTCTCTTGTTGCGGAGCATAGGCTCTAGGCGCGCGGGCTTCAGTAGCTGTGACACGTGGGCTCAGTAGTTGTGACTAGCGGGCTCTAGAGCACAGGCTCAGTAGTTGTGGTGCACGGGCATGCACAGTTAGTTGCTCCGCAGCATGTGGGATCTTCCCGGACCAGGGATGGAACCCATGTCCCCTGCATTGGCAGGCGGATTCTTAAAACACCGTGCCACCAGGGAAGTCCCTATGTTTCCATTTATGAAGGGCCTTCCAGGACAAGCTAAAGACTGATCTGAGGACAATGGGGACCCAATATGGATTTTAAGATGGAGAATGAGCTTTTGGGAAAGATCAGTTAGGCATCCTTGTAAAGAATGGATTGGAGGGCTCAGGAGGTAAATAGAGGCCAATAGAAAGCTGTTGCAATGATGCAGATGATAATGATGACCCAAACTAAGGTAGTCATAGTGGAGTGGGTAAAAGTGGGTGGAGTTAGGACGCGAAAATAATGAGAATTGATAATTGGTTGGAAGAAAGAGGTGGAAGAAAGAAGGAGGCCTACGTTTGCCTAGTTTTCTGGTTTAAAGAGCTAGTAGAGGATGTGTCTTTTCTCTAGGAGGAAACCCAAGGCAGTTGGGTCAGTGTTCTTTGCACTAAGTCCTCTGTCTCAGATCACACTAGGTTGAGAGGGAAATCTGGGCAGCCAAAGTGCAGCTATGAATCAGGTACCATAGTGTGATTTCCCAAGAAAATACTGTTTTATGCCTATTTTCCTGATATTTCATCTGGTTTAGCATTTTTCTAGAGAAGAGTGTCCTGGTTTGTACCATAAATTATATTCACCCTACTTATGGGTAACTGCCCGTAGCAGGAAAAGTAAGTTAGTTCTTTTCTTGAACACACATTTTACCATTTTACTGGGGTTGCAGTCTTAAACTAGTGTGTAAAAGGGATGAGTTGGCTGGAATAATTTAGTAAAGAATCATTTTCATTTTTCATATCATTTATCTGAGTAAAATTACTGTAGAAGGAATTCTAAGTTATATCTATCCTGATTGAAAAAAGTTCAAGTACTTGATGAACTTTGTAATTTCACCTCAACTTGCCATTTTATTTTTTCAGTTGTGAGTATAAGTGATTCTAAATTCTCCAAAGGGGGTTAGTAAACCACATGGACATGGCTATAGTATTATAAATGTTCTGCACAGCCTTTTTTTCATATAGATGTGATCTATGGTAGATGAGATTGTTTTTAGGATAGGAAGTCCCATTATAGCCTAAAGTGAATAGTTGATTTCAGGGCTATGGAAAAAGAAGATATTCAGGATGTCTGAACTTGGTGAAACCATTCTAGACCACTGTCTTTAAAAAAAATCTCAAAATCTACCTAAAAATTTTAATATAAACCCCTCATTTCTACATTTACAGCCCATCTTCTCCTTCCGAAAAGTATATAAGATAGCTCCAAAAGATTCAGCCCCCATTAGAAACCAGTTTTTCACAGGAGTGGATATGTTTCTAACTGCAACTGTTTTTTGAAAGATGACTTTATACAGGCCACCCGGCTATTTCACTTTCAAACAGATTGCATTCCAAAAATGCGTTTGAGGGTTGGCTCTTTGAAAGTTGGAATTCATTTTTCTTTCAGAAACACTGTGATGGTTGAGTTCCCAGGCGAGTGCACAAAAACCTGGTCAACCTTGGATGTATACCGCTTGCTTGAATTCTGGGTCCTAAAAGTATTACTGAGGAGAGTGGAATGAAGACAGCTTTCTCCCATTTTCTCCATAAAGAGGAAAATTCTAGAAAATGTGAAGGCTGTCTTGTTATCTCCATTTTCCCCTCTGTTCTCTCTCCTGCTGGTGTTTCTCCAGGCTATCCCAAGTCCTCACTGCTTCCCCCCACTTGGGTCTGTTCCAACTCCTTAAAAATGTCTTATTTTCTAATGATTGCTTCTTTCTTCCCTGGTAAAACTCTCAGGCACTCAAGTGGAGTTATCTTAATTTTCTATTAAAACCTTCTAACTGAACACCATATGTGAAAGACTAATGGATTCTGAATATTTGCAGAGCTCTTTCTTAAAAAGATAAGTAATATATTATTACTTCAAACATGTATATTTTGGAGAGGAAGAATGTAATGCAATTTAATAGGGGAAATTCAGGTTAAGACAAGGTATTTTTGGACAAAGTTTCCAAAATTTGATTCTTTAAGTTCCCACTTTTATTTATTTTTAAATTTTATTTATTTATTTGTTTTTTTGTTTATTTACTTAGGCTGATCGAACTGGGGCCCCAGCAGTGAAAGCACAGAGTCCTAACCACTGGACAACCAGGGAATTCCCATAAGTTCCTACTTTCATTTATTTGTTTATTTACAATTTCTGCTTTTACTTTTTTTTTTTACATTTTATTATTTGGCTGCGCTGGGTCTTCGTTGCGGCGAGTGGGGGCTACTCTTCACTGCAGTGCACGGGCTTCTCATTGCGGTGGCTTGTCTTGTTGCGGAGCATGGGCCCTAGACGTGCGGGCTTCAGTAGTTGTGGCATGCGGGCTCAGTAGTTGTGGCTCACGGGCTCTCGGCGCGTGGACTTCAGTAGTTGTGGCACATGGGCTTAGTTGCTCCACAGCATGTGTGATCTTCCCGGACCAGGGCTCGAACCCGTGTCCCCTGCAGTGGCAGGTGGATTCTAAACCACTGCGCCACCAGGGAAGTCCTGCCTTTACTTTTAAATGATGGCAACAATTAGCATTTGCATATCACCTTATAATAAAATTTGATATACATTTGAACCTGTAAGGTATTATTCCTGTTTAACAGAAAGGAAACCGAAGCTCAGAAAAGCTAAGTTTTGCTTAGGATTTCCAGCTCAGACTGGAAAGAATCCAGTTCCTGAGACTCAGCTTCCAGGAGTTCTGCTGTATTCGGCTGCCTCTCCATTTTCCAAAGTTCCCAGTATCTCCAAGCTGACAGCAAAGTTTCTGGCAACAGGGGTGAGGGGAAGGGCATGGAAAGTCAGGAATTTAGTTCAGGACTGCCATCCCCAGAAAACCATTCAGATGTGTCTCCTCTTACAAGAAGTGGTTGCTCTGCTAATAGCTGTTGTAAACTTGATACCCGGTCAGAAGGGGTGGAGGAAGGGAGTCAGGAATAAATGGAAACATTGCATATTCAGGGGATTCATCTATATACTATATAGATATAGGTGTGTATGTATAATGATGGCTTTACATTGCACATCAGAGAACACAGATCAATATCTACCATACTGATTTTCAGTTTTCCATTATTGATGAGACAAATTATGTAGCCTATAAATGTCACTGTTTAGGAAACTTTTGCAGAGAGAGAACACACACTTGACCAAATAGTAAAGGAAAGAAAAAAAGGAGGTACAATTCAAGAAGTCATAATTTTCATAATTGTAATCAGAATTAAAACAAAGCCTGGGGCTTCCCTGGTGGCGCAGTGGTTGAGAGTCCGCCTGCCGATGCAGGGCACACGGGTTCGTGCCCCCGGTCCGGGAAGATCCCACATGCCGCGGAGCGGCTGGGCCCGTGAGCCATGGCCGCTGAGCCTGCGCGTCCGGAACCTGTGATCCACAACGGGAGAGGCCACAACAGTGAGAGGCCCGCGTATCGCAGAACAAACAACCAAACAAACAAAAAACGAAGCCTGTCCAAATGAAATTAAAAAAAGAGTCTGTATCTTTGGAAGAAGAAAAGTGCCGTGGTGGCAGGTTCTGATCATGGCAGACAAACTCTCTTCCTGTTCCTAAATGACATGTGGATCTGTTAAGAAGAACCTTCTCTTTGGAGGCCAATCCAGCTAATCAGTAGTGACAAAGTTTACACAGGAAAACACAGATCTTCAGAAGTCCTAGTCAGGGCTTTGGACATGAAACACCAAGTGGACTAATGAGGCACCCACTCCTTTGGGTGCTTAGAACCATGAACCCATGAAAATCTTGCTTTGGTCTGCCTAGTACTAGAAGTGCCCTGAAAATGCAATAGGGAAATGTACATCTCTTAACTCTTTCCATATTAAAGAGACATCTGGACTTAAAACTATTAGGCAAACATTTATCAAAAGTTTGTCAAGGAAACAACAAACATTGCAACTGTGCGATAAAAGGAAGGTACTAGACTATTGCCTACATTCAAAAAAAATGAGTCATATGATCTTTTGTGGAGAAAAAGGGGGTTTTGGGGAGTGGCGAGGAGTGAGGAGAAAGACTTAAAGAGTCCTGTGATGGTGGGTCCTTTTTTTTTAATTGCTGATAACCTATCAAAGCTAGATTGGAGAAAATCCCAACAATGAAAATGTTAATCCACTTACTTTAAACAAAGGCTAGGAATTGAAGTAGACAGGCTAGAGTTTGTCATTATTTGGGAGTGATTGGATTTCTCTGAAATTCAGAACATCCTCAAAGAATGTTAAAGTTAAATTGGAGCAAAAGGAGCATTTTTCATTTTGTTTTGGTGGATATGGGGACTTCTATTTTGTATAGCAGCATGTTTGGGTTTACTAAAGTATAGAAGTCACTACGATTAATTTACTATACTATATTTTATTAATAAAGGAAAGATTCTAAAATCAAAGACATACTTCTATGCAATGGTTGTTCTTAATATTCTTTACTCTAATTTGTAATTATTTATTTAGATGTAACCTTAAATTCCATTGCAAATTATGATTCTATTCTGTTATTTTCCATCAACATACTTTGCTTATGCTAGTACATAATCCTTATAGTTTGATAAAGGAGCTTCTTTTGTATGTAAAGAGACATTTACAGAGCAAGTATACAGTCAGCCCTCCTATTTTTGGGTTCTGCATTCAGGGGTTCGACCAACCACGGATGGAAAGTATTCTGGAAAAAATAATTCCAGAGAGTTCCAAGAAGCAAAACTTGAATTTGCCATGCACCAGCAACTATTTACATAGAATTTATTTTGTATTTACAACTATTTACGTAGCATTTATGCTGCATTAGGTATTATAAACAATGTAGGGGTGATTTAAAGTATACAAGAGGATGTGAGTAGGTTATTATATGATGCAAATACTATGCCAGTATATGTAAGGGACTTGGGCACTCGTGGATTTTGGTATGGGTGGTGATGGAGGTTGCCTTAGAACCAATCCCCGGTAGATCCCAAGGGATGACTGTAATCTTTGAATGAAAATAATATATAAATTACTTTCTGGATCAATTTATAGTCAAATCTGCTACCTATATCGATTTATGAGAGCACAATACTTTTTGTTTAATGAATATTTCTTTTTTTTGGCCATGCCACGTGGCAGGCATGTGGGACCTTAATTCCCCAAACAGGGACCGGGGATCGAACCCGTGCTCCCTGCAGTGGAAGTGAGGAGTCCTAACCACTGGACCATCAGGGAATTTCCAAATATTTCTTGAATAAATGAATTTTATATTGAGAATTTAAGAACAAGGTAAATTTTTTAAAAGCAGATTTCATTGGCTAAGATGGGTGATGCAGTACAGATATAAAGAGCAGATACAATGAAGCCCCATTGGTAGCAGAATAACTCAATGTCATTCTCTCTGTTCAACAAAGCTCAGAAGGGTGATAATAAAACTCAAAGCATACCCAGTATTTTGTACTTTACTAAATTTGTTCAGTTCAT
Organism: Tursiops truncatus; assembly: GCF_011762595.2. Classification (NCBI taxonomy): domain Eukaryota; kingdom Metazoa; phylum Chordata; class Mammalia; order Artiodactyla; family Delphinidae; genus Tursiops; species Tursiops truncatus. The sequence continues at coordinate 23,486,978 of NC_047050.1, forward strand.
TATTTCATAAGGTCTTCATAATTTCTACCTCCAAAATATGTCTTAAGTATGTCTACTTCTCTCTCTGCCTACATTGTCACTCCTCAGTCCAGGCCTTCACCATTGCTGCCTTGGGTTACAGTTGATGGCTTTTACTTTATTCCATTCTCCAAGCAACTGATAGAACCATTTAAATCAGATTATGCCACTCCCTGGTTTAAAACCCTCCAGCTATCCCTTAATTCTAGAATAATATGTCTTATTACAGGCCGAAGGCCCTCCAGGTCTGGTCCCTGCCTACCTCCAACATAATCTCATGCCATTCTCATCTCTCATTCACTGCACTCTTAGCGAGAGTCTTCTTTCAATTCCTCCAACATTAGAAAGACTTTCCCATCTTAGGGTCTCTGTACATGCTGTTCTACTTAAAAAAACTCATTCCCTACCATTAGCTAAGCTAGCTCCTTTTCACTTTTTGGCTAAAATATTATCATACTCATCCTTTTCTGAAGTTTTTCTTTCTTGCTCTCTTCTTTGTTTTCTTCATAACATTTGTCACAATTTGTAACTGCTTCGTTTATTTTTGTTTTACTTTGTGTTTTTATCTTTTCCTTCTTGGATCCCTGAGCGTGCAGGCTGTGCCCATCTCGTTCCGATGAATGCCCGGTACCTAAGGGCAGAGCCTGGTAGGTAGTAAATATACAATAAAAATTCATGAAGAAATGAACAGTAACCCTGTGAGGTGCACGGGCTTTTCAACAAGACCCAAATCATTTACTCACGGTCACATACCAGTTGAATGGTGAACCGAATAGAGGTTAAGCCTTTGTGATAGTTTAGTGTTCCGTCCTGTTCACTGATTGACTGTCTCCATTCTGTCACACACCTCTGCTGAGAAAATTACTTAAGAATAGGAGAAAAGCTGAGAGTAGTCATGGAACAGGAAGGGCACAAACAGATAAATTTGATATTTTCTATACATGAACAATGAATGAGCAGACCAAGTATAATAATTGAGAAGTATGTAAAAACCAGACCAGAGAAGGCCTTAAATATTCTTAATTTGGGAGGTCATGAACAGCATTTGAATGTTTCAGACTAGAGAAATGGTATGTACAAAATGGGACTTTTTTTGCATTAAAAAGAAAACTTTATTTTATTGAAGTATAGTTGATTTACAATGTTGTGTTAATTTCTACTGTACAGCAAAGTGATTCAGTTATACATATATATAAATTCTTTTTCATATTCTTTTCCAATATGGTTTATTACAGGATATAGAATATGCTATACAGTAGGCCCTTGTTTTTTATCCATTCTATATATAATAGTTTGCATCTGCTAATCCCAAGTTCGCAATCCATCCCTCCCCTACCCTCCTCCCCCTTGGCAACCACAAGTCTGTTCTCTATGAATCTGTTTCTGTTTCATAGATAAGTTCATTTGTGTCTTATTTTAGATTCCTCATGTAAGTGATATCATATGGTATTTGTCTTTCTCTTTCTGACTTATTTCACTTAATATGATAATTTCTAGGTCTATCCATGTTTCTGCAAATGGAATGATTTCATTCTTTTTTTATGGATGAGTAGTATTCCATTGTATATATGTATCACATCTTCTTTATCCATTCCTCATCTGTCAATGAACAACAAAATGGAACTTTTGAATGAAGAATGCGAGGCTGTATGTCAGAGGGAAATGGCAGGGATGTCCACGAAGGAAGTTACTATTTGATTATGTGGTTAGCAAAATCACATTTTTCTTGTACATGGTTTTAAAATGATAAAATGAGGAGAGTCCAGAACTGAAAGCAAGTGATCCCTCTTCTAGTCCTGCACTAACTACCTAAGCGTTATCTTATAACCTCTCTGGGTTTTCCTAACCACTGAAATAAATAGCTTGTATCAGATGAAACTCTAAGCTTCTGATTCTAGCACTGAGGAAAGCTTTAAGCACTAAACAAATACTCATTTGTTAAACAAATTAACAAGTAAATGAAACCTATGATCATATGATACATTTTTCACATTTTAAGATTTATAGTTCCTTATAGAAACCTTGAAATTTCAGAAAAGTATGAAGAAGGCAACAAAAATCACACATAACCCCACTAATCTGAGACAACTCTGGTTAACATTCTCATGTACCACCTTTCTGTCTCCTTTTTCCCCCTAATTATTTTTTTCACTTTGTTTCTTCCAATCTATCTTTGTAAATATTTTTGTTATTAATGGGGGGGGGGGGGTCTGATTAATATATTCTCTATGTGAAACATTTAGAAACTCCAAAAGAAGAAAATAAATTGTTAGAATCCAACCCTGTATGTAATTTTGTATCTTACTTTTAAACTTCTTTTTTATTAATTAATTTATTTATTTTGGCTGTATTGGGTCTTCGTTGCTGCATGCGAGCTTTCTCTAGTTGCAGCGAGAGGGGGCTACTCTTCATTGTGGTGCACGGGCTTCTCATTGTGGTGGCTTCTCTTGTTGCGGAGCACGGGCTCTAGGTACATGGGCTTCAGTAGTTGTGGCACGTGGGCTCTACAGTGCAGGCTCAGTAGTTGTGGCGCATGGGTTTAGTTGCTGCGCAGCATGTGGGATCTTCCCGGACCAGGGTTTGAACACGCGTCCCCTGCATTAACAGGTGGATTCTTAACCACTGCGCCACCAGGGAAGTCCCTTGTATCCTACTTTTAAAAAACTGTTGTAGCACAAACATTTTCTCATATTACTCAAAATTCTTCAGAAACATGGTTTCTAATATCAACAAAGTAGACAATAATATGCATACTGTCTTTTTAAAAATAACCAGTACCTGGCTTCATGTCCATCAGTCAACTTCCAATGATTTGTTGAGCATAGATTGTGCATTATACCTGAATGAAACTACCAAGCTCAGGGTTTTTCCCCCAATCTTATTTTCCTAGAATTTAGTACTCATCTTTTCACACTGGGAACACATCCTGGACTTCTACAACTTCAGCTGAATTACTTATTCCCTCCTCTGTGTTACCATGACACTATATTTATCATTCTATTAACATAGCTCTTATTTTCTAACATAATTAGTTGTCTATTTCCTCCTGCTAATTAAGGGCTCCCTAAGGGCAACAGCTGCTCTTTATCCTTTGTCTTTAGGGCCTAGGATAGGACCTAGAACTAAATTGGGGTTTTGTTTTGTTTTGCTTAAAAATCTCAAAATCAAAATGAATCTTATGGTATACATAGCCATCCATCAGAAATTTTCACCTTTAGGGATTTACCGTCATTTCAACTCAACATATCCAAAACTATTAAAACTCATATCTCCTCCTACAAGAAAACAAACAAAATAAAATAAAACTTTTTACTCCTCTGCAAGAGGTACCTTGTCCTTGATACTTTATTTTCTTGGTCAAGCTTTAAACCTTGAAATTATTTTGACTCTATCTGGTTGGTCCCCATTTTCCCGTAACTATTTATTCCACAAATAAATACCGAGTGTTACTTTACACCAGGCATTGCTCTGGGTGCTAGGTATATAGTAATAGTAAATAGGGCAGACAAGGATCCTTATCTTTTTGAGCTTACGTTCTAGTGGAGGGTGACAGTCAATAAGCAAAGAAGAAAAATGTCAGATAATGGTTAGTGCTTCCTGGAGGATTAGAACAAGATATAGAGAGTAGCTACTTCAGGTTGATCATCAGAAAAGCCCTCCCTTTAGGATGCTTCTCCTCTGTCTCCTCTCCTCTTTACTCTGGCCAATAGGCCCTCATCGCCTCGTGCCTGCGTTAGTCTAACAGCTTAATGGATGGGCTTCCTGACTCCAGAATCAACTCCATATCCTGCTACTAAACTGATCTTCTATTTGATGGTTGTGGGAAAGAGAGAACATCCAAGGAAAATTGTAATTTTCTCCTTTGTTAAGCACACAGATAGCAGCCTAAATTACAGAACTCAGATCCAGTTTTTACTCACCAAACCAAAAAGTTAATTACTCGTTAAGTGAATAAGGGCTTAAAATTGGAGACATCTCTTTGAGTTTCAGCTCAGAGACCTTTCTGATTAGTGCTGAGGGAGAAGGGATTCAGAATTACACCCTGGAGTGAGCAAGGAGTCCTTTTTCTTTAACCACTGAGGCCAGACAGAAAAGAACATTCATGGAGCTCCTACTAGGTGCTATGAACTCTACTCATTGCTTTATTCACCTTCTATCACTGAGACCTCATAATAACCCTCTACAATAGAGATAATTAATTAACTTGCCTCAAATCCCCACAATGAGTCAGTGGTGGTGCAGTGACTAGGACTCAAATTTGGGTAGAAACCTAAATTTTATATATTGTTTGGTTATAAATGATACTCTGAGAAACGTAAACAAAACTACAAATCAGTTGAAAGAGAGTGGTACCTAGAACAATTCTTTTTTTTTTTTAAATGCTGTCTCTTCTACTCTGTTCTTTTTTTTTTTAAAATAAATTTATTTGTTTGTTTTTATTTTGGGCTGTGTTGGGTCTTCGTTGCTGTGCACGGGCTTTCTCTAACTGTGATGAGCGGGGTCTACTCTTCTTTGTGGTGTGTGGGCTTCTCATTTTTGTGGCTTCTCTTGTTGCAGAGCATGGGCTCTAGGTGCGCAGGCTTCTGTAGTTGTGGCACTCGGGCTCAGCAGTTGTGGCTCAGGGGCTCCAGAGCACAGGCTCAGTAGTTGTGGCACACAGGCTTCATTGATCCGCGGCATGTGGGATCTTTTCGGACCAGGGATCAAATCTGTGTCCCCTGCATCGGCAGGTGGATTCTTAACCGCTGCGCCACCCGGGAGGCCCTAGAACAATTCTTTGTAGAACAAATGAATAAACAAATGAGAATAATTAGGAACATTTATACCTAAAGTAGTCATTTAGGAAAACGAGCAGAGGAAGGAATTAACCACAGTTAAAGATAATTGTCCATTCATTAATGCAACAAATCATTAGTACTTTGTGGCAGATGTTGTGCTTGGTATTGGGGATATTGTTCTTGCTCTCAAGGACCTTATAGGGCAGTGGGGCAGGAAGATATTAATATATATGTGCTTTGAAAGACAAACACAGGCTACTTTGAGAGTTGGGGACCCTGAGCTACTCTGGAACTTTAGTTCCTAGGTTGGAAGCTAAAAGTTACATAGGAGTTTTTCAGGCAAGTAAGTAGGTATGAGCATTCAAAGCTAGTGAGCCTTTCATGCAGCGTTACACCATTACATCTCAAGGTAGAAAGCAGCATGGTAAAGAGAGTTGGGAAGCAGAGTGAAGGAGATCATGTAGGGACTTAAAGATATGGGGTTTTATCCAAAGACATTAAAAGATTTTGAACCAGAAAGGGACAAGATTAGATGTGGGTTTTAAAGAGATGACTGTGTCTGCTTGGTAGAGAACAAATTGGAGGGAAATCAACTTGAATGCAGAAAACCTGCTTAGGAGGGTTATTACCATAGTACAGGCGAGACTTGTTAATGCCTCTCACTGGATAGAGAGGACTGGGTGGGTTCAAGAAACACCTAAGAGGTAGAATGGATAGGATTTGGTGATTGATTCCCTTAGAGTATGAGGCATGGGACTGTTTCTGGAATGACCGGCCATATTTCTAAAGTAAGTAAGAAGGTGGTGTTAATTAATGGCGTTGGGACCCCAGATGAAATGAGAAGAGTGTGGAGAGTGAATATCATTAAATTAAATCGGAAGAGGTAAGCAGTGAGAAGAATGAGGCCTAGGCTGGGCTGTATCAGCCAGTTGTGATAAAGGAGGGTTTGAAATTCATTGGCTAAGGACAGTGATCCCTAAACTTTTTTTTTTCTTTTTTTAGGAGAAGAGACCCTGGAGCTATGGCAGGGTCCCTCCCCTCCAGGGGAGAGTGGGGGGAGGGCTAGATTGCTCCTGGGTATGGGTCCCCAGTCTAAACTTTTTAGTGTCCTATGCCTATGGGTAAAAATAATTGTTTTTAGTAAGCAGCTCCATAAATTGTATTTATTTATAAATCTTAAAATATTGTCAATCTCTATATTAAATATTAGTAATTATATTACTGTATAGATAAAATAATAGAAATACAAACGGTATCAATATCTTCATGTAACCCAATAGATCATGAAACTTCAGAGGTATCTGGTCTAGAGAATTTTGAAAAACAAAGTATTGTTGTTTCAGACATACAACTTCTAAAAGTACCAAAGCCACCTTTAAATCTTTTAATTTAGATGAAATGAAGCAGTCAAGTTAAGCTTTTTAAGGTTAACAATCAATCAATCAATCATCAAACAAACAATAATATAAAGGAAGGCTCCTCAATTCTAAGCTAAACATCAAATTTCTTATCCAAACTCAGAGGCTGGCCAACCTGGGGCCAAGTGGGAACTCCAGAAAAGTACTCAAAGACTGGCTGCTCCCAGAAGACACACAAGACTTCAAATCTCATAGGATGTTAGATTGAAAGTATGTATTTATCTATTACTTGTTAAACTAAACTGTTTTAGTTCTGAGTGACAGAGACACAATTTGAACCTACTTAAGCAAAAAGGGGAATTGATTAGGAGGACTCTGGAGTGTTTTATGGGACCTAAAGAGGGCAATATGGGTATTGGGGAACTGGACCCAGAGACTTGAGTCATATCAGTCCCACAGTCTCAAGTCTTTCTTCTTTACACATCTACTTCCTTCCTTTCTTTTATATTAATTTAATTTTCGTAACCTATGAAGTTGATACAACTGTTGTCTCCATTTTATGGATGAGGAAACTGAGGCACAGTAACTTGTTCAGGGTCATAAGGTTAAAATGTGGCAGAGCCAGGATTCAAACCCAAGCAGCCTATTGACAGAGCTCACACTCATTAACTTTTCATTATGGAATATTTTAAAGATACACAGAAGTAGAGAGACTCATATAATTAATCCCACATATGAACTAATCATCTAGCAGTAACAATCATCAACTTATGTTGACTTCGGTTTCATACATAACCCCACCAATTACTTCCCATTGACACTGGTTTATTTTGAAACGGATCCCATACATAATTTCATTTCATCCGTAAATATTTCAGTGCATATCTCTAAAAGAGAATTTTTAACAATGGCAACACTATTACTAGAACTAACAATTAACAATAATTTCTTAATATCATCAAATACCCAGTGTTAAAATTTCTAGTTGTTTCACAACTTTTTTCCCTACAGGTGAGTATTGGCATTGGGATCCAGATGATACCCAAATATTACATTTGATGGCCATATCTGTTAAGTCTCTCACTCTCTTTTTTAAGATACTATACTTTATTAGGATAGGTAAGACCTAAATAGTTATATTTGAAGTAGAAATTGATAGGTAGCAAAAGATACAGAAAACTAAAGTAGAATGGGAATTCAAAAATAACTTTCAGTGACAGTCTCCAAGAATAATATTATTGTTCTGAAAAAAACAAAACAAAACAAAAAGAGTGGAATAGTACATGATACCTATTACACCCCTTGGAAAAGACAAAGGATTCTTCTACTTCTAAGCACTCAAATACTTTCCTGTCTAGGAAACCCAATGTACAAATATATACAGGAGATGAAAATACATTTATTCCTAACTAGTTTACAGATTCCTAAAGACTTTATTATGGCAAATTTTAAACACACAAAAGTAGACATAATACCCTGGATAAGCTTCAACAATAATCATGACTAATCTTGTTTCATAGATAACCCCACTCACTTATTCTCTCATGTATTACTTTGAAGCAAATCCCAGACATCATATCATCTTATCTGTAAATATTTCTGCGTTTATCTCTAAAAAATAAGGATTTTTAAAAACATAACAAAAATGCCACTATTATCACACCTAAACTATTAACAATGATCCCTTAGTATCATCAAATATCCAATCAGTATTCAAATTGCCAGTTTTCTCATAAATCTCATAAAGGGGTTTCTTTCATACAGTATGTTTGTTTGAATGAAGATCTAAGTAAGGCCTACAAATTATAGTTGGTTGATAGTTTCTTAAGTCTCTTTTACCGTGTAGGTTCTCCCTCCATTTCTCTCTCTGTCTTTTTTTTTAATTGAATTATAGTTGATTTACAATGTTGTGTTAATTTCTGCTGTACAGCAAAGTGACTCAGTTTATATATATATAAATTATTTATGTGTGTGTGTATATATATATATAAATTATTTTATATTCTTTTCCATTATGGGTTTTTCTTTTTTTTCGTCAGCTGCATTGGGTCTTCATTGCTGCACACAGGCCTTCTCTAGTTGCAGCGAGCGGGGGCTACTTTTCGTTGTAGTGCATGGGTTTCTCATTGTGGTGGCTTCTCTTGTTGTGGGGCATGGGCTTTAGGCACATGGGCTTCAGTAGTTGTGGCACTCAGGCTCAGTAATTGTGGCTCGTGGGCTCTAGAGCACAGGCTCAGTAGTTGTGGCGCACGGGCTTAGTTGCTCCACAGCATGTGGGATCTTCCCAGACCATGGATCGAACCCATGTCCCCTGCATTGGCAGGTGGATTCTTAACCACTGTGCCACCAGGGAAGTCCTCCATTATGGCTTATCCCAGGACATTAAGTATAGTTCCCTGTGCTATACAGTAGGACCTTGTCCATACATTCTATATGTAATAGTTTGCATCTACTAACCCCCAACTCCCAGTCTATCCCTTCCCACCCCCTGCCCTCTTGGCAACCACAGTTCTCTTCTCTATGCCTGTGAGTCTGTTTCTGCTTCGTAGATAGGTTTGTTTGTGTCATATTCTAGATTCCACATATAAGTGATATCATATGGTATTTATCCTCCCTCCATTTCTCTTTTTCCTCCCTGCAGTGTATTTATTGAAGAAACTGGGTCCCATGATACATCCCGCAGCCTGGTTTTTTTTTTTTTTTTTTTTTTTTTTTTTGCGGTACGCGGGCCTCTCACTGTTGTGACCTCTCCCATTGCGGAGCACAGGCTCCGGACGTGCAGGCTCAGCGGCCATGGCTCACGGGCCCAGCCACTCTGCGGCATGTGGGATCTTCCCGGACCGGGACACGAACTCGTGTCTCCTGCATCGGCAGGCGGACTCTCAACAACTGGGCCACCAGGGAAGCCCGCGCGGCCTGGATTTTGAAGGCTGTACCCCTATGATGTCATTTAACATGTTCGTCTGTCTCCCATATTTCCTTTTAACCTAGTCATTTATCCTAGAGGATTGACCTCGTACAGGTTTGGTTCTTTAAAAGACTGTTTCGGGAGTTCCCTGGCGGTCCGGTGGTTAGGACTTGGTGCTTTCACTGCCGGACCCAGGTTCAATCCCTGGTCAGGGAATTAAGATTCCACAAACTACATAGTGTGGCCACACACACACACACACACACACACAAAAGAGAGAGACTGCTTCACAGGTGGTGTCATGTACTTCCATCAGGAGTCACATAATATCTGCTTGTCCAGCTACTTGATATGTTGACAGTTAGTGATTATCACTGTCTACAGCAGCACTGCCCAAGAGAAATATAATATGAGCCACATATGTAATTTTAAGAGTTCTAGTGCCCCTGTTTTTTTTTAAATAAAAAAATATATATATAATTTTTTGGCCATGCCATGCAGCTTGTGGGGTCTTAGTTCCCCTACCAGGGATTGAACCCAGGCCACAGCAGTGAAAGCACCAAGTCCTAACCACTAGACTGCCAGGAAACTCCTTTTTAAAAATAATTTTAATAATATATTTTATTTAACTCAGTATATCCAAAATATTACCACTTCAACATTTATTTAAAATGTTTAATGAAATCTTTTATAGTCTTATTTTCATACTAAGTCTTCAAAGTCTTGTGTATTTTTTCCACTCATAGCTGGTGGGTGCTCGAGCCTGTTCACACTAGCCTATGAGAGTCAGCTGTGAGCATCTCATCCCAACTCTATGCTCATGACATCCTTTCGGTTGTTCGAAATTGCCTATGGTGGTAATATTCACTCCACAGCAAATACCAAAAAGAGGTTTTTTTCCATCTCAGAGAGCCAGTTATTAAATATTTATCAGCACACTATTGCTTATATCACATCTCATTATGGACCAGCCACATTTCAAGTGCTCAATAACCTTGTATGGCTAGTAGATATCATATTGCATAGCCCACTAGGCGTTTGCAAATGAGTGTAACTTAGTCTATCATTCCTTCTTCTTTTATTAGCCAGAACAGCTCTATAAATTTTTCTTTAACTATATTTTTTTTACATTTTTATTAGAGTATAATTGCTTTACAATGGCGTGTTAGTTTCTGCTTTATAACAAAGTGAATCAGTTATACATATACATATATCCCCATATCTCCGCCTCTTGCGTCTCCCTCCCACCCTCCCTATCCCACCCCTCTAGGTGGTCACAAAGCACCGAGCTGATCTCCCTGTGCTGTGCGGCTGCTTCCCACTAGCTATCTACCTTACGTTTGGTAGTGTATATAAGTCCATGCCACTCTCTCACTTTGTCACAGCTTACCCTATTTAGCTACCCTAATGTACAGTAAATTCAAGGAAGGCAGGATAAATCCTTGATCATTTTCCTTTATTAACTAGTGTTCAAAATAATGAGTTGGTTCTCCAGTAAAAGTGACCAATCAATGTTTTCTGGTATCATTATGGACTCACGGATTCTAACATTTAACTATTTCCATCCATTGCATTTGTTATTTTTATTGATATTTAAATTGCCCCATCTTTGGCCAGTGGAAGCCCCTTCGAGTTGAAAGCCTACACTTTAGACTGCTGTGCTACCACTAGCACGACTCAGACTTTACATTTTATTTTCTAGATCAAAAGTTCAAAAAATGGTGTGTTAGTTTCTGCTTTATAACAAAGTGGATCAGTTATACACATACATATATCTCCATATCCCCTCCCTCTTGCGTCTCCCTCCCACCCTCCCTATCCCACCCCTCTAGGTGGTCACAAAGCATCGAGCCGATCTCCCTGTGCTACACACCATTGTAAAGCAATTATACTCCAATAAAGATGTTAAAAAAAAACACAAAAAACCCATTGATTTAAAGAGAAAAACGATCACCCAGCAAGCACACCTCTTTAAAAAAAAAAAAAAGTTCAAAAAAATGTGGGATTCATTGGCCCAGCTTGTTTCAGTTGTCACCACTGTGAGTGGCAGTGTTACGTGGGAACTTGGCAGCTCTGATAGGAATTGAGGGAAAGGCTGTCTCAGAAGAATGATTGTTTGGCAGACAAAACAATAGATGTCCAACCATAACATATTTAAAATATTACACAGAAAATTTTAAAGCACATGATCCTTCTCGTGTCAGTGATTGGTTGCTTTGTTTATTCATTCAATACATACCTATTAAGGATGTATGATACTCATGGAAATATTATTCTGACTGTAAAAGTTAATTAAAAGAAACACGAGGGCTTCCCTGGTGGCGCAGTGGTTGAGAGTCCGCCTGCTGATGCAGGGGGCACGGGTTCGAGCCCCGGTCCGGGAAGATCCCACATGCCACGGAGCGGCTAGGCCCGTGAGCCATGGCCGCTGAGCCTGTGCATCCGGAACCTGTGCTCCACAACGGGAGAGGCCACAACAGTGAGAGGCCCGCGTACCGCAAAAAAAAAAAAGAAACACGAACCTATGTGAAATTCTTGAATCCCTAAAGATTTTTGACTTTATCAAACTGAAAGAGAGTGAGTGCTAAAAAAAAATTTACATACATTAGAAAGTAGCACAGAAAGCATAGCTGCACATATTTAAGAAGACAGAGAGCTTCTTTTTGTTTCATGTGAATTCAGGGAAGAGGCACCTTTTAGTCAGACTGTCCTTTAGGTATGAAAAGTAAATTTCACATTAAACAATCTCATTTTAAATTCATCTATGGTAAATTAAATGGAACAAGAAAGAGTTCTAACCGAGCAACTATGGTCTCTCTAACTTAGTATCTTCTTACTGAAATCCCTGAGGGCACTAACATTGATCCAAAAATCCTACTAATCAACTAAAGATTGGCAGATAGGTGTTTATGTCATGCCCATATGTTTGCATAATTTTCAGTAAGCAAAATATGAAGAACCTGTTTTCTAGTAGAAAGAGAGTGCACAATAACCAAAGTATTCAAAGAATGTGTTGTTATGATTCATCAGGTACTCGAAAATAAGCAAAGAAGTATTTCCATGATTTTCTTTTTAAAGACGAAAATATCAATAAAGCTTTCAAACCTGATGTTTAATTTTGTAGTTGTCTTGTAATATTTAAGGTTTGACTTGTGCAAGTCAACCATAAAACATGTTAGTGGGGAAAATAAGTAATTAACCTGGGGAATAATCAGGGAAACTTACTAGGCAAAGAAAGGCAGAGATTCTGAGAGCCACAAATGAGAAATTGTTATCTTGTTCATTTTATATTAGAATCTTGGTTATCAATTTTTTTTGGGGGGGCGGTTTGGGGGGTTAGGGGGAGGCTTAGGAGATAATTTAGAAAAATAAAAATGTGATGGATATGGACTGTATTTAAATTTTTTCATTCAATATGGAAATAGTACTATGGGGAGAAAATATGTACACTTTTAGAATTCAATTGATCTATTTTATTGAAGGGGAAAATGGGGCATAACTAGCCATTCTTTCTATTCTTATAGTACTGATCATTCTAGTAGTCCTGTGCTTTCAAAAACAGTCATACATTTTTATGGATTTTCCTTCTAAGAGGGGTTTGTACTCCTCCAAAAAAAAAAAAATGTTCTTTTGGTCTAAATACTTTCCTTTAGAAGTGTGTTACTTAACAATCCTGATTTGGTTAGCAACCTTTAAATATATTACTTAGTCATTTATGAGAGTTTGGCACTAAAGTTAAATAATTATACTTATTCATGTTTGTCTTATTCATTTCAGCATTACAGGCTTCAATGACTTCTAGGGGACTTGAAGTACATGAAGATTTATTGTCCTTGCTTAGTCACTGTATTTTGTATTATCCATTTTGGTTAATCAGTTGCAAATTCAAGCTGATGATATTATTGCTTCTACTTGTGTTCTATTGCATGCACCAATAATGATACACTCTGTCATTTTTTTTTCAGTCAACATCCATAGAAAGATTACCAGTGCAAGGCACTATGCTAGTGTGTTATGGATGCAAAGGTAAATATGACATGATGTCTCTTTAGAGAGTTCATAGCATGGTGGTGCAGACAAATCTATGCACAGGCATGTTAATATAATGTGCTAAGGGCAATGGTAGACATGGATCCTGGGTATCATAAATGCACAAAGGTGTGTGTGTGTGTGTGTGTGTGTGTGTAGGTAGGTAGAAAAATACTTTCTAGGAAGAGATGGTAACTGAGGTTGGTTTTATTAAAGAATAATTAGGAATTAACCAAAGGATGAGGAAGAGCATTGAAAGGGGGAAGGTGTTCCGTATAGAGACAGAGAAGAAAAGAAACAGCACCATTGCTAGAGAGGAAAGTGAAAGACAAGATGTATAAGGAGATGATGAGGGATTAAAATAGAAAGTTAGGTGGGGGCCAGATCACAAAATTCTTGAATTCCAGGTTAAGGAGCTTGAACTTTATCTTACAAGCAATGAAGAGTCGCCGAAATTTTAAAATAAGGGGTCAAAATGGTAAGATATAGACAGGGCCAGAACAGAGATTGGAAGATTATTTAAGTGGCTGTTGCAGTATTCAGGATATGAGAGATAGGACAGTGATAGCAGAGGCAGAGAGTAAGAAAAGCATTCAAGAACTAGCTAGAAGGTGGACTGGAGAGACTTGGTGATAGATTGAATGTGGGAAATACAGAAAATGGAGGAGTTAAAGACAACTGTGGAGCATAGCATCAATACCAAACACAATAGAGATTATAAGACAAGAAGGAAGTTTGACAGGAAGTGATGACTTTAATAATTTGAGACTTGTTGAGGCTGAGGTGTACCCAGAGGGTTCAGGTAGCAGGCAGCAACTCTGGGGAAAGTTTTGGGGTGTAGCTGTAGACTTAGTGTCATTACCAAGTGATACTTAAAATCATGTCAAAGGTTCAGGTAACTCAGAAAGAATGTAGAGTGACAGAATGCTTCTCAACTCACTGCGAAGTTATACTTTTAGAGCACTTATCTCCACCATTAACCGTAGACTTTAGATGCAGTACCTATCATGAGTGGATCGACCAGCTTGACTTATCATTAACTTATATATCTTTGGGGTTATTCTCCAAAGCCTAGACATGGAGGCTCATGTTAAGTGAAGAAGCACAGAAAAATACCACCAAAACAAAGAAGCAAACAAACAAAAGTATTGAAAGTTGAATGTGGGCTTCCCTGGTGGCGCAGTGGTTGAGAGTCCACCTGCCGATGCAGGGGACACGGGTTCGTGCCCCGGTCCGGGAAGATCCCACATGCCGCGGAGTGGCTGGGCCCGTGAGCCATGGCCTCTGAGCCTGCATGTCCGGAGCCTGTGCTCCGCAACAGGAGAGGCCACAACAGTGAGAGGTCCGCGTACCTCAAAAAAAAAAAAAAGTTGAATGTACTGACAGTTCTTCAGGACTATTTATTATATTCCAGGCACTGGACAATAGCCCCAACATACTAATTCTTTTTTTTTTAATTTATGTATTTATTTATTTATTTGGTTTCGCCGGGTCTTAGTTGCGGCAGGCGGGCTCCTTAGTTGTGGCTCGCCAGCTTCCTTAGCTGCAGCATGTGAACTCTTAGTTGCAGCATGCGTGTGGGATCTAGTTCCCTGACCAGGGATTGAACCCAGGCCCCCTGCATTGGGAGCATGGAGTCTTAACCACTGCACCACCAGGGAAGTCCTCTAACATACTAATTCTTCAGTTTGTTCTACCTCTTAGTTCAGCTTTTACACCAAACTCTACCCATCTGGCAAAGACGTCACTAAAGTCTCAGTGATCGAGTTCCTGGTCTAGTACTACATCTCCTGATAATATGCTGTCAAAGTAACCAATAGCAATAACACCATAAGATTATTTGTGGAACTTTTAAAATGGCAGTGGAATTCTTTAACTTCAAAAAAACCAAAACAAAACACCCTCTATTATTTTCGTTGACTTTTAAGTTAAATCAGAACTATTTTCTGAGCAGCTTCCAGGAAAGAACTGTGAACAAAACTCTTGTAATGACATTTCAGAACCATGTGTGGCAACCTGCAGATTAGCACTAACACAATTTCCAAGAGCTACTAAAAATAGGCCTTGTGCAATTGGGCAAAATGAGTGGGTGGATAGATGTTTTTTAAAGTAGGGCCATGACCTCTGAGACTTTCTGTTGTTTTTGCTATGATCCATAAACGGAACAAAGTGCTGTTTTCCTTCTTATAGGAGTAGTCCATGACTAGTCTGGAACCAAGACATTGTATAGAAATGAAGGCATAGTCCTGGTATTGCTTTTAGTGGCAAATATGGGCTACCCACGCCTCCTCTCCTATTATCCATGTCCACGGTAAACAGTTTGCTAGAGCAATTCACAATTCTAAGTCCCAACAGTTCCAATTGGCCACAGCAGGTTTTGATGATCCAGGACTCTGCTTCAGAGTCCTTCTAATCACATTGCTCAGGAATAAGTAAATTACTACTAATCAATTGGAAATGACAAGCAAGATGGAAGTCAAGGGCCATTGCTGGTCAAGACCTTCCTTTTCTACACCGGATTTAAGGTAGGCATCAAATGTGATTTTCCTTGAGATAAAAAATGGGCTAAGGGACTTCCCTGGTGGTCCAGTGGTTAAGATTCTATGCTTCCACTGCAGGGGGCATGAGTTCAATCCCTGCTCGGGGAAGTAAGATCCCACATGCCATGTGGTGCAGCACCGCCCACCCACATCAAAAAAAAAAAAAAAAAAAGTGGGCTGAGAATATAATCAGAATTGTGCTCTTCCTTCAAGGAGTTCTCAGTGGAGTAAGGGAGACAGACATGTGAGATAAGAGGAATACGGGAGGTTCCTTCACATTTAGAGTTTAATCTGATTTCACAGTGTAAACGAGAAAGGAGAGATGAAAAACAACATGCTCTTAATCTATGTCATCCTATGCAAGTACACGGAGTACAAAGCTTTTACCTCCTGCCCAAACTGATATCCATGAGACCAGGGACAGATAACTTATTTCATCTGGTCACATCAGGGTATTGAGAATTATGTCTCTGAAACATCACAATCAAAAGGGACTTAGTGTTAATAATAAATACAAGCTAGTTAGACATAAATAGCCACAATAAACTGGCTTACTAGAAATCCTGTATTTCACATGGAACAGATCCAAGCATAACATTGAGATACATAAAGTTACCATATAAGAGATTTAAGAAAGTTCTTCCATAATCCTCAGAGTGAGTCTCGAAAGTACAATGCCCAAGGATTCTGCAAGTTAAAGAGGTTTGTGGAGAAAGTGGAAGGGATTCAACAGAGTCACAGAGATGATTAAAGGGTTGGAAAAATAGGAGCTAGAAATTATTTAGCCTAAGTTAGAGATGACTACCAGGTTTCTTAATAACAGTATTCAAGCAAAGTAAGGGTTGTTATACACAAGATGATGAACTGCTGCTTTCTGTCTCAGCTAGAGAGTGGACAGAAGAAGTAGACATTGATTACAGCAGGACGGATCTAAGTTAGATATAAAGAAGTACTTTTGAGAATGAGCATTGTTGGATGAGAGACCTTCTCAGGATCCTCTTCTTGCACGTCTTCCTTAAATGATGCCATTTCACTGTTTTTTTTGTTTGTTTGTTTTGCGGTGCGGGCCTCTCACTGTTGTGGCCTCTCCCGTTGCGGAGCACAGGCTCCGGACGCGCAGGCTCCGCGGCCATGGCTCACGGGCCCAGCCTCTCCGCGCCATGTGGGATCTTCCCGGACCGGGGCACGAACCTGTGACCCCTGCATCGGCAGGCGGACTCTCAACCACTGTGCCACCAGGGAAGCCCCTCACTGGTTCTTTTTAAATTCTATATCTCTTCTCACTTTACATGTTCTCCTTAGTTTATTTCATTTATTCTGACTTTAATTACCCATTATAACCTGACAATTACCAAATATATATCTCTAAATATTTCCAGTCCAGACTACTTTCTAAGTACCTCCTGGACGTCAGGCTTTTATCTTTCACCTGTTCTATCGCAATAGCAACATAACTGATACCTCTGTATCTCCAATTTCATTCTCTGGTGTATATGATGGTCTGAACATTTCTATCTAAAAGTAAGTCTAATATGTCATTTCTTTACCTACAATCTTTTTTTTTAATTAATTAATTAATTTATTTATTTTTGGCTGCCTTGGGTCTTCATTGCTGCCCTCAGGCTTTCTCTAGTTGCGGTGAGCAAGGACTACTCTTCGTTGTGGTGCACGGGCTACTTATTGCGGTGGCTTCTCTTGTTGTGGAGCACGGGCTCTAGGCATGTGGGCTTCAGTAGTTGCGGCTCGCGGGCTCAGTAGTTGTGGCGCACGGGCTTAGTTGCTCTGCGGCATGTGGGATCTTCCCAGACCAGGGCTCGAACCCATGTCTCCGGCATTGGCAGGCAGATTCTTAACCACTGCACCATCAGGGAAGTCCCTGACTACAATCTTTTAATGAGTCCCATTACTCACTTGCTTTCCATCATTTGGTCCCTTTACCTAGCCAATATCATCTCCTGTCACTCCCCAAATGTTATTAATTCCAAGATAATTTCACTTCTTTCATCCCGCTGTGCTTTTTATGTACCTGGGCTTTTTAAAGTCTCTGTACTCTTCACTCCTCCTAGAGCATACTTTCTCACTTCTTTTTATGGTCAACTTCTACACTTCAGTTCCAGGGATTTTTCTCTGACCTTACCACGTTGGACTCATGACCCTCAATAAATGTTCATGAATTTCCATGCAAGCTTCCTCTGAATACTTTAATGTTGAAGTTATTATTAATAAGAGCCTTCCAGGCTTCAGATTCAATAACTGCTTATTTAGAAAACATCTGAGTTAAGTAGCCCACTAACAGATCTTGTGACCTTCAGACGTGGTATATATCAGACTATTCTCATCACACTGGATACAGGATGCTGCTCGTCTGATACTCCTTGTAGGATCTTCTCAGGCATTTCCATATTACTCTTCCGCTACTGGACAAAGTACCATTTCCTTACTCTCTGTTACTCCAGCACAGTCATTCACATATGCTTAGGTACTTTATGTTCATCATACAACATTCCTATGAAGCAGGTGTAGTATTCCCACTTTACGGGTGAAAATGTCACCACCTATACGCAGATGACATATGTAGTGTATGTGCGTGTGTGTATACATTATACTTGTTTATGATACATATATATCCTCTGTGCTCTAGCCATGAATAGCCAAAAAAAACCCTCAAAATCAAATTTCCAAAAAATGAATTTATAATTTTACCCCCAAACTTTGTTCTTCTGACATTAACTGTCTCAGGGAACGCTGTCAGAAGCCTAAGAGTGATCCTCAACACTTTGCTCCTTTTTTTTTTTTTTGCGGTACGTGGGCCTCTCACTGTCGTGGCCTCTCCCATTGCGGAGCACAGGCTCCGGATGCACAGGCTCAACAGCCATGGCTCACGGGCCCAGCCGCTCCACGGCATGTGGGATCTTCCTGGACCGGGACACGAACCCGTGTCCCCTGCATCGGCAGGCGGACGCTCAACCACTGCACCACCAGGGAGGCCCCAACACTTTGCTCCTTTTTAATCCCTATATCCAATCCATCACCAACTCCTATAAATTATCCCTCCTAAATATCTCTCAAATGTGTCCAGTTCTCTCCACCTTTACCATGATCAGTCCAAGCTTTCATCATCTTTTAAAATTTTGCCCATGCCATGCAGCTTGTGGGATCTTAGTTCCTCAACCAAGGACTGAACCCATACCCCCTACAGTGGAAGCACAGAGTCCTAACCACTGGACTGCCGGGGAATTCCCTCATCATCTCTTGTAATAGCCTCTATTTCCTCTGGTCCTATTCCTATACATATTCTACAGTAAAGATGATCTCAAAATCCAAACCTGATCATGGTACTTCACGCTGCCCTTTCCTCCCACCTCATTCAAAAGCCATTCAGCAACTTCTCGTTGTTTTTATCAAAAAGACAAACTTACAGCTGCTACACAATGGATCCCGCCCACTTCATCTCAAACCCACCTTGTCTCACATCCTTCTCCCCTCCCTCAACTCCTCCAGCCACTCAGCCTTGCTTTCCAACCTTCAAACCTGTGGTGGCCCATTCCTCTGCAGGCCTCGACACAGGCTGGAAAGCCATCTTTCTTCTCCATATCACTGAATTAACTCTTCATCAACCTGCAGATAGCAGCTCAAGAGACACTTTCCCAGAGAAATCTGCTCCGAATCACCCTCTGGAGTTGAGTCATATTTTTCTATTATAAGTTCCAAAAGCACCATCTTCTTCTCCTTCTTGCCCCCTCTCTTCTTTTTACTTTTTATTTTATGATTAGTTGATTGCCAACCTCCTCCATTCCATTAGACTGTAAGCTTCATGAAAGCAAGAACTGTGTCTATTCTTAATCACCATTTTACCTCCAGTACTGAGTATAGCACCTGGCACATAGTAAGTATTTGAAAAGTTGAGTAAGTTAATTTATTGGTTGATATTTGCCCCACACTGAGCTAAGTGCTTTACATATATTATCTCATTATGTTTTTAAAACAGAGTTATGAGGCTACTACCATTCTATTATTAGCTCCATTTTACAAATGAGTAAAACAGGATCTAGAGATATTAGGTGATTTTCCCAAGTTTCACAATATGAACACTGAAGTCCTCGGCAGTAAAACTACATGCGTGACTGTTATCCATCATTTGTGGATATCTTTGTAGATGTAAACATATTAACTAAAGTACCATTATTGAGCGTGTGAAAAGGAAGAAATCTCTGAATCACAAATTGATCATTTACGTCTCTTGAGCAAACCTGAAAATCCTGAAATATTTAAGAGTCAACAACAGAATCCCATGGTTGTTAGGTCGGGTTACTTAAACAGAAGAAAAAAGTAGGCTGTACCTGGATTGTACTTGTTCAATGAGTCTAATTGTTTCACTGACCAGTGAGGCATAATAACTTTGCACAGTACAACACTAACTATGACTGGCCTGGGAAACACATCTCAAAGCGGTGAAAAAACACATCAAGCCACAATTAGTGACTTGATTCTCATCGTACCAACAGGAAAACAAGTTACCTCATTTATGTTGACCGTCTTTATACATGCCCATGACACTACTGAGCAACTGTAAGCAGTGCAACTACTTTGAGCAGTCTAGGCAAAGGTACTTAGGGATTTTTCCTTCTCCCCCCGCACCATCTGGTCCACCCAGATGAGAATACAGGTATGACAGCATGGCTATTCTTAATGGCTCTTGTTACAAGAGCAATAACTCAAAATTTGAGGCAAATTTTATGTTAGTTGATCGCATATGTTTATAAGAATTTCATCTTCATTTCTGGAAGTTGTGTTAAGGATTTTTAAAGTATCACACTATCTTTTATGAAATTATTGCCAGTGTGACTGTGGAATTCTCAGTATACCTGAGAGGTGGGAGGCTGATAGGTATGTACTCTTCAGGGTACTGTACAGGATGTCGTTAGAAGTCTTATTAGCTTCTCAGGCAGGACTTCAAGAGGTGGCAATAACTAGATCTCAATAATACCTCAGATCTCCAGCTCAGGTATGGGCATCCCCAAACTGGGCTTGATTGCTATATTTAAAATCTATGAAATTTTGGACACTACCTCAAACCAATCAAATTTAGATAGGTTTGAGACTGCCAATTGGAAGAGACTGCCAATTCACTGTTTTTCAATGGAACATTTATCTGGCAGGATAACCCATTTCATTTACTAAGGGAATTTCTTCCTAGTGGATGACTACATAGAAGGCCCAATTAAAGATCAGATTTTTGGATGAGCGACAATTAGGAATTAAATGTTATTAAGAAGTATCCAGAGCTTCCCTGGTGGTGCAGTGGTTAAGAATCCGCCTGCCAATGCAGGGGACACGGGTTCGAGCCCTCATCTGGGAAGATCCCACATGCCTCGGAGCAACTAAGCCCATGCGCCATGGCTGCTGAGACTGGGCTCTAGAGCCTGCAAGCCACAGCTGCTGAAGCCCGGGCGCCTAGAGCTGTGCTCTGCGTGCAACAAGAGAATCCACTGCAATAAGAAGCCCGCGCAACGCAACGAAGAGTGGTCCTGGCTCACCGCAACTAGAGAAAGCCCCGCGCACAGCAACGAAGACTCAACGCAGCCAAAATAAATAGATTAAAAAAAAAGTATCCAATTTAGTCATTTCCTTGCTTAAAAACTTTCATTCTCCCCATTGCTTTCAGGAAAAAATACAAACTATTTATTGATCTTTCCCCCTCCTTTCTTTTCAAATCTCACTTCAAGCATTTTTATAGTCCACACACACTGAACGACTAAAAATTTCCTTACTTTTATGATAAATTTCCTTTCATTTTGGCGACATTCATATCTATATTTCAAAACCCTGCTCAAGGATCTATATTCCTTAGCAATTCAATTTTTCAAACAGTCATTCTATCCTCCATGTTTTCATAGCGTTTTGTACATATCCCTATCAATACTTAACTGTTATAATTGTTAATTTACATATTAATCTCCCTCACTGAAATGTGAGTTTCTTGGGGGTTGGGACAATCTTCTTTATCTATTAAATTCTAGTGTTTGGCAGGCAGTAGGGAAAAAAAACTTTAAAATGCTTGTTGCTATGTCCATTAAACTAGGTGGTAAATTGGCTGTCTCAATTCCTCAACAATTCCAGAATATTCTGTTTTATAAAATATTCCCCTTTACATTCTGTTAGACCAGTGGTTCTCTCAGGGTTCTGAATTTTGTGAGTTAGTAAAAAAATTTTTTTAACTATTTTGGGGAGCAATAAAGAGCATTAAAAAAAAGCTACCATCTGTTAACATCTTAATTTCAAAATATACACCTTAAGCTTAAAACATCAGAAAGGATATAATTTCAGAATAATCAACAGTCTTAAACTGAACAAATTTAACTTTACGAAAAGTTCTGTAGGTTGTATTTATTTTTCATTTTACCACCAACTGGTGAAAAATAGCATTTGGGAAATGCTGAAATAGTTCAGTGTCCTCCCCAAAATAATTTTGAAGAATTAAGTACCCTTTTATGCATTTTTTTTTTTTTTTACTTTTTATTTATTTTTGGCTGTGTTGGGTCTTCACTGCTGCAGGCGGGCTTTCTCTAGTTGCGGCGAGCGGGGGCTACTCTTTGTTGGGGTGTGTGGGCTTCTCATTGTGGTGGCTTCTCTTGTTGCGGAGCAGGGACTCTAGGTGTGCGGGCTTCAGTAGTTGTGGTGCGAGGGCTCAGTAGTTGTGGCGCAAGGGCTTAGTTGCTCCGCGGCATGTGGGATCTTCCCGGACCAGGGCTCAAACCCATGTCCCCTTAATTGGCAGGCGGATTCTTAACCACTGCACCACCAGGGAAGCCCTCCTTTTATGCATTCTTAAGGTAGCATCTGAGATATTTTCCTTGTAAGTTCAAATTGTTGTAATGAGTGTCATTTCTGGCATGTTGTAAATATTGACACTAAAAAATACAATTATATCTTCTTAGAAAATCCAATCAATGGAATCTTTACACCATATTTATTTGATACCCACAATCATTCACTTAAAAATATCTCTACTGGGGACTTCTCTGGTGGTGCAGTGGTTGAGAATCTGCCTGCCAGTGCAGGGGCCACAGGTTCGATCCCTGGTCCGGGAAGATCCTACATGTCACGGGGCAACTAAGCTTGTGTGTCACACCTACTGAGCCCGCGCTCTAGATCCCAAGAACTACAACTACTGAGCCTGCATGTCACAACTACTGAAGCCCTCACGCCTAAAGCCTGTGCTCTGCAACATGAGAAGCCACTGCAATGAGAAGCCTGTGCACCACAACGAAGAGTAGCCCCTGCTCGCCGCAGCTAGAGAAAGCCCGTGAGCAGCAACGAAGACCCAAGGTAGCCAAAAAATTTAAAAAATATATCAATACATGCTCATACAACACAAGAAATATAGCCAATATTTTATAATAACTATAATTTATTTATTTTCTTTTATTTATTTTTGGCTGAGTTGTGCCTTTGTTACTGCACGCGGGCTTTCTCTAGTTGCAGTGAGCGGGGGCTACTCTTTGTTGTGGTACGTGGGCTTCACATTGCGGTGGCTTCTCCCATTGCAGAGCACGGGGCTCTACGCGTGCAGGCTTCATTAGCTGTGGCTCGAGAGCTCTAGAGCGCATCCTCAGTAGTTGTGGCGCACGGGCTTAGTTGCTCCGCGGCATGTGGGATCTTCCCGGACTAGCACTCAATCCCGTGTTCCCTGCATTGGCAGGCGGATTCTTAACCACTGCACCACCAGGGAAGCCCTATAATAACTATAAATGGAGTATAATCTTAAAAAATTGTGAATCACTCTGTTGTACATTTGAGTATTGTAAATCAACTATACTTCAATTAAAAGAAAAATCTAATGGGACTTCCCTGGCGATCCAGTGGTTAAGACTCCGTGCTTCCACGGCAGGGGGCACCGGTTGGATCCCTGGTTGGGGAACTAAGATCCCGCATGCCATGCAGCCAAAAAAAAAGAAGGAAGAAAGATCTCATTAAAAAAATACATGAACACACAGATGGAAAATCTACATTATTCCTTTATTTCCATTCTACTTCCCCACAGAGTTTTATAATATTTATACTCAGAAGTCTATTATCAATTTAAATTTAATTTAAAAAATTTCTATGACCCTAAATGTTATCAAATATCCTGAAATGAGTTACCATTATAATTATTAGTGCATATTTGGTCAAAGGAACATAAATATATTGATATTAAATATGACATAAACATTTATTGGAAATACATTCCTTAATTAGCTGAGTTTTTTCCAACTAATTAATGTGCCAAGAATTTGTTTTCTAGGGAATTCCCTGGCAGTCCAGTGGTTAGGACTCGGTGCTTCCACTGCAGGGAGCATGGGTTCGATCCCTGGTCGGGGAAATAAGATCCCCACAAGCCGAGCAGTGCAACCAAAAAAACATTGTTTTCTATAGTGAAAATGTTCTTCTTTTTTTGAATACGTACTGAGGGCATTTGTTCACAAAAAAATATGGATGATGGGAATAGAAAGGGTTTTGTTTCAACTACATCACAAAATTCTTTAAACTCCTTCCAAGATATGTGCAAAAAACCCCTAGTGATCTATCGTTGAAAATTATTTTTAATGATCAACTGACACTTCAATTAGGGCCTTCTTGAGTTTTGATGAAAGTAAAAGCTGGAATCTATTAGAGCTGCAAAAGCGTAGCTACCAAATAATTATGACATTTACTTCCTCTATTTGTCTCTGGTGCTCTTTTTCCATCCTTGGACAAGGTAAAACAGGAAGATCAGTGATGGGCGGACCGCTTGCCTCTTTTGGTGAAGTGGAAGAAAGGTTATTGTGAAAAGGGAGGTGGGAAAGGAAAACCAGCTTGAGAGGAACATTCTCCCGCAGTTCAGTTTTGAAAAACGAATGCATATGGAAGTTGAAAGCCTGACAGCTTATTATCTTAAAAAACCATCTATGTGCTCACATATCCCTTGGAAATTCTGTGTATACCTCCAGGGCTAAGCACACCCCAGTTTGAAGGGCACTGGACTAGACCTGAAAGTATTAAGTGTTTTCTTTGAAGCAGTTACATTCCAATCCTGAGATGTACCCTCAATCTTGAACACATGGGAGATACCCTAATCACCGCTTTGGGATGGTATGTTTCTTCTGTAAAGACCGATCTCATGATTGATATTGATTCTCTCAGCTTTAGTTTCAAAGTGTGGTATTTTCTGACCTTGACATGACCTTCAAATTCTGGGAGAAAGGAGTTATGTTATTCAGAATGTAAGCCTCCTATGAAGTTATTGCCTGAAGTTATGTAGAAAGTCCTGCTTTAGGGTATTTCTTCATGACACTGTACCTTTATGGCCTGGCCATCTTTCTGTCTTCCGTGTTTTCTCACCTGGTCCTTCTGAAGGTAATTGGTTTGCATTTGCAAATTTATGAAAAAGGTGGGTTAGTGTGGAATCTATGGCTACTGAATAGAGCCTAGTTAATCAGCCTAGCAGGAACATGAATCTGTGAATCAAACAGTATCTGTAAACTAAATATTTGGGATGGAACTCCTACAAAAATCAGTATTCTATATGTGGTTTTAATAATTCAGTTTTCAATAAAAATAAATATCGACCTCCTCCCCTACTCCATAGTTCTCATCCTTTGAAGCCTATATAAAAATTCATATTGTAAAAAGAACCTATTTTTGTGCAACTCATATATACAAAGGAGGCATTTTACTTTTTACTTCCTCTCTCTGAGAATAGAGTGAACTAACTCGTTTTTGTGATTAATTAGAATATAGACACTGCAATCACAAAAGGGTTAGCTATCATTAAATTTAGAATTTAAAAGCATAACTTCAGGGACTTCCCTGGTGGCACAGTGGTTAAGAATCCACCGGCAAACGCAGGGGACACAGGTTCAAGCCCTGGTCTGCAAAGATCCCACACGCTGCAGAGCAACTAAGCCTGTGCGCCACAACTACTGAGCCTGCGGTCTAGAGCCCGTGAGCCACAACTACTGAGCCTGCGCTCTACAGCCCGTGCTCCACAACAAGAGAAGCCACCACAATGAGAAGCCCGCGAACCGCAACGAAGAGTAGCCGCCGCTCTCCGCAACTAGAGAAAGCCCATGTACAGCAACGAACACCCCATGCAGCCAAAAAAAAAAAAAAAAAAAGGACAACGTCACAGATAAAGCGGTTTTGTGTGAATTTTTAATGACGTAGTAGTTGAAATTGGAATTTTTATGCACTAGCTTTAATTTAAAAAAATTGCAAAACAACCTTTCTACAACTACATATTTTATGGAAATGCCTTACATTGTATAACATGCAAATATTATCAACACTTAAAACCTACCATAACATATTTCTATTCTACTAGTTTATTCAGTAAAAATCTGTTTTAGTCTTTTGTTGAAAGTTCAAGGTTGTGTGTACCTAGTGCCTGTCAATCTGCACATTCATATATTGATTCATTTAACAAATCCTTCCTGATTGTATGCTATGTCATAGTCACTGTTTCTAGATGCTGGAAATACAATATTGAGCAAACCCAGAAATGGTCCTTTCTTGCATGGAGCTATCAGTCTGTTGGCGGAGTATGCAGTAATCAAATAATTATACACATTTAAAAACTGCAATTTTGGACTTCCCTGGCAGTCCAGTGGTTAAGACACTGCACTCCCAATGCAGGGGGCACGGGTTTGATCTCTGGCTGGGGAACTAAGACCCCGCAAGCTGCAGGGTGTGGCAAAAAAAAAAAAAAAAATATATATATATATATATATATATATATATATATATATATATACAAAAATAAAAACTGCAATTTTGACATGTTTAAAAACGGCTGTTGCCACAAGTGCTGTGAAGGAGAGGAAAAAGTGCTGGGAGAATCTGCAACAGGATATTTGAATGTTGGGGAGTGTGGGTGGTCAGAGAAAGCTGCCCTGAGGAAGTGATGTAAGAATGAATGTGGGGGGGACTTCCCTGGTGGCACAGTGGTTTAAGAATCCACCCGCCAATGCAGGGGATACGGGTTCCAGCCCTGGTCTGGGAAAATCCCACATGCCACGGAGCAACTAAGTCCGTGCGCCACAACTACCGAGCCTGTGTTCTAGAGCCCGCGAGCCACAACTACTGAGCCCGCGTGCTGCAACTACTGAAGCCCAAGCGCCTAGAGCCCGTGCTGCGCAACAAGAGAAGCCACAGCAATAAGAAGCCCACGCACTGCAATGAAGAGTAGCCCCTGCTTGCCACAACTAGAGTAAGCCCACATGCAGCAACAAAGACCCAATGCACCCAGAAAAATCAATCAATCAATTTTTTAAAAAAAAAGAATGAATGTGGGTTCATTAGAAAAAGGGAAAGAAGAGCGTTATAGACAGGGAACAGTTCAAAGGCCAGACAGGGCTCAAAGCAAACCTGAAGGACAGAAGGAGGCTAGCTTCTGGAGGAGAGGGTTAGAGGAAGAAGGAGAGCCTGGAGAGGTGGAAGGCAGCCAGACTTGCTGGGCTCTGCAGGGCTTTAAAGTGTTTTGATATGTAGACCAACAGAAAATTAAAACTTTTGTAGGGTTTTAATGTGGGTGGGGTGATAAAATCAGATTGGCATTTTAAAAAGATTACTGGCTTCACAGTAAGAATGGATTAGAGGGCAGGGCTAGAATGTATGGTTTAGTGAGATAGATGCTACCCTGAACATATGCATGTAAACACAAGCTTTTGAAATATAAATCATGTTTTAAAGGGATTTAGAATTTTCTAAGAAAAGAATCACTGGTTTTTATCTTTTAAATCTTTGTGTTTATTTTTGGGGGCCAGGGCACAGTTGGTTCACGATACATGGAGAAAAAGAAGAAAGAACAGTATTTTCCAGAAGACCTGGGGAAAAACATATCATCAAAGTTAACTTTTTCCCCAAAACTGAAAACAGCTTTATTTTTTGGATTATATACTCAATATAAATTATAATATCAGTATAAGACAGTATGGAAAGTACATCCTTTTAAACTACTTTTTATGCTTGTAGTCACATACAAACGTATATATACGCTTTTGGGAGCATGGCTGTTTTGTTCAGTAACGAATATATGCCCAGTACTTAACAAAGTAGGTGCTCAGTAGCTATTAATTGCATTAATTATTGCTGTTATATCTGTTAATATACATATTGCTTTTTTCACTCAATAATAAGCCCTGGACTTACATAATATCACATCAACCTTTTTAATGGCTCAATAATTCATTATAGGCGTGCCATGAGGTATGTAAACAACCCCACACTGATGGAAGCTCAAGATTTTTAGGCTTATAAACACATCCCTGTGATTCAATGAGCATCCTTGCACAGACATTTTAATACTTGTCTAGGATAA
Source organism: Tursiops truncatus (assembly GCF_011762595.2). NCBI lineage: Eukaryota > Metazoa > Chordata > Mammalia > Artiodactyla > Delphinidae > Tursiops > Tursiops truncatus. Next base: position 23,514,949 of record NC_047050.1, read on the forward strand.
ATTCCTAGAACTGAAGTTGCTGAGTAAAAAGTTATATACACATTTTATATTTTGATACCTATAGCCAAATAGCCTACCAGAAAAGTTGTTCCTATCCCCATTCTCAATTGTATTCATTTTCCTATACCTCTGATGGGTTAAAAAATTTCATCTCCTGGTGTTTTTACTGCACATTTCTCTGATTATTGGCCAGATCTGCACGTCTTTTCATAAGTTTACTAGCCACTTGTATTTTCTCTTCTGTGATTTTCTAATACATGTCCTTTGCACATTTCTTTTTCTTCTACTAGATATGTGTTTATCTTATTGATTTATGAGAGTCCTTTGGATATTAGTGATATTAAGCCTCTTTCTGTCATATATATCCCTATTTCTTTTTCCTAGTTCACTCCAAAAAAATCTTTATTACATCTTTGGAAAACAAAAGTTTTATAATTTATATAGTCAGTTTTGACAATCTTTTCCTTTAAGGTTTCTGGCCAGTGTATTCTGCTTAGAACTAGGTCTTTCACTTCCCAGTATTATAAAAATACCTCTCTAATAACATTTTCTTTTGGTACTTTTTACACCTTTGAGAACATTTCTGGAGGGCAATCAGGTGATACTAATAGGACTTTATAAAATGTTCATTCCCTTTGCCAGAAATTCCCCTTTTAGAATTTATCCTAAAGGAATAAGATACAAAGTTTTAGTTTCAAGGATACTCACTGAAGAGTTATTTATAATGGCAAAAAACCCAAAACTGTAAACAATGAAATGTTCAACAATGCAATACTGGTTAAATCAATTATGGTATATCTATATCCATTAAAATACAAAAAAATTTTAATCATATTAAAACATATTAAAAACTAAAAGCAGAAATATGCTAAGTCCAATTCATAAACACCAAAAAAACTTTTTGGCTAGGCACAAAAAAAGAAGACTGTATTTGCACAATAGTGGTTAGTTCTGGGCACTGATGACCTTTTTTCTTTTTCTTTTCTTCTATGAGAGTATTTGAACAATAAAAATATTTAAAATTTAGTGTAGCCTACAATTATGCAGATACAACATCGTTAAGTGTGTTATTTGTGTTTTAGTAGCCAAGGGGGCCTTAGACTAGAGAGCATTATCCTTGTCTTCAACTTGCAAAGGCAAATTTTGCCTCATCCAATAACTTAAGCAATAACAATAATTTAAGCAAGTGAATTAACCTTTTCGTACTTGGGTATTCTCATCTGTTGAATGAAGATAATAATACCTACCCCGATTTAACTCACAAGGAAGTTGTGTAAATTGTAATTCACTGTAAGCAACATAGAAAATGGTGCTAATATTATTTATATTCAACTCCATGATTACCATTGTTTTTGCTTAAGCCTCTTTATTGAGGTATGATTGACATATGAAAAGCAGTACATATTTAATGTACACAATTTGATGAGTTTGGAGATAAGTATACACTTATGAAACCATTACCACTACCTATGCCATAAATGTATGGCATCTCCCAAAGTTTCCTACAGCCCAGTCTGTTTACTGATTTTTTTTGTGATAAGGACACTTAAGATCTATCCTCTTCCCCAAATTTGAAGTGTACGGTACAGTATGGTTAACTATAGGCACTATGCTATACAGTAGATCTCTAAGACTATTCATCTTGTATAAGTGAAACTGTACCCTTTGACTAATACCTCTTATTTCCCTCTCCTCCCAGCCCTGGCAACCACCATTCCACCTTCTGCTTCTATGAGTTTGACTAGATTCCTCACATAGGTGGCATCACGTAGTATTTTCCCCTTTGTGTCTGGCTTATTTCACTTAGCATAATGTCCTCAAGGTCCATCCATGTTGCTGCAAATGGCAGGATTTCCTTCTTTTTAAGGAAAAAAAAGATGGAACCCATCGTGTGTTATATGATTATTGCTGCTTTTAATGTAAATGCAATGGAAATGGTAGGTCAATATCTTTAAAAAGAGTATTTTTAATTATCTAAGGGAAAGAAGAAACAAAAGAAAAAAGTGGCCTACCAAAACAGATTGCAAGGGAAGATGATTATCCAGTAAACATTTATTAATTGTCTACTTTGTGCTGGGTTGGTGCAGGGGTAGGGGAGAATAAGAGTGAATAATACAGAGTCTCTATTCTCAGGTACTTTATTCCGATGGATGACTCATGTCAGTGCCACAGACGGAATCACAGACCATTGTCCCTAGAACCTAAAGAGGCAAAGTGCTGACAGAGGCAAAGTGCCTTTACCAAGGCAATAAAGGACAGTCAAGTTCGACTGTCAGAAATCAGCTGAACCAGGTCTAGGAGCTCAGCCTCATCACAGAGTTACAGTGGAAGAGTTATCAAGGTAACCTGCAGCAGTTCCACAGAGCCTAAAGTGAAATTAGGGGACAAATTGGTTGGGGGTGCCCCATTCTGAAGGGGTTCCCCTGGTAAGCATAAGGGGGAATCCCCTTAAATATGGTAGAACCCCAACAGTAAATATAGGGGCTAGAGGGGAGAACAGATCCTGGCTTGCTGCTAGGAGGCTGGAAGGGGTGGGGGAATTCTTAAAAACTCCATTTACAGAACAGGAGATCCCCTTTTGTTACTCAAAGTTCCCTTGTACAGGGTATTCGTAGCCATTTGTGGATTACTATCCTCTTGAACTTTGTTTCTGATTCGATCTTCCTTCAGGGTTTAGAAGAAGACACCTGAGTATATATTTATACATATAAAATGATAAAAATATAAATACATACACACACATACACCACACACTCCCACTGTTTGGCTGTTAGGCGGTCAGTGGCCCTAGAATTTAAGTCATTTATTTGTACCACTTGAATCTAGTGTTGTTCATTCCTCATCGGTGCATGTTTAAACATAATTCCAGACAGAAGATGATGTGAATTTTACAAAATACAAGGTAAGATATATGTCTGAGAAAAATACAGTTCGGACACAATTAACAACTTTATGGATTCAAGCATTTCTGGTGATTCTGGTGCTATCGGAATCAGCAAAAATAATAATACTAGCATAAACTTATATATTGCCTACTATGTACTAGGCATATACGATGAAAAGAAGCAAAGATATGAATTTAACAGTATGGGAATGAAAATAATCTTTAAAGTTGAAATTTAAAAATTCTTAAGTACATTTTACTTCCCATCACCTTAACTCTAGATAAGCAATTAACTTCAGTAACTGTTTCCTCCTTTTATGGAGGAGGCAGTGGTGGTTAAAATTGAATAAATAGTGTATATATATTTATTTGCAAAGTGCCTGGAATTTAAAAAAATGCATTAAGGACAAAGCACAGTATTATTATAACATTCTTCCATATATTACATGGAAGCACATAATACATACAGCCAAGCAGGCAGAATCCTCTCATTTCTCCAACGTACAAATTAGGTCATCATAGATTCCACTGTCCTAAACTTTCCAACTAAAACAAAGCTGGACAAAATTTTTTAAAAACCCACAAACTGGGGCTCCTCTGGTGGCGCAGTGGTTGAGAGTCTGCCTGCCGATGCAGGGGACACGGGTTTGTGCCCCGGTCCGGGAAGATCCCACACGCCACGGAGCGGCTGGGCCTGTGAGCCATGGCTGCTGAGCCTGCACGTCCGGAGCCTGTGCTCGGCAACGGGAGAGGCCACAACAGTGAGAGGCCCGCGTACCGCAAAAAAAAAAAAAAAAAAAAAAAAAAAAAAAAAAAAATATATATATATATATATATATATATATATATATATATATATATAAAGACAAATGGTATTTTATGTCTGGGAAAATCTGGCTTTTTCATTAAAGTTACTCTAGAAAAACATAGCATATTCCATATCCCACATGGTATATTCAAAGCTTTAAATATTATTTTAAAAGAAGAAATTTCTGAATCACAAGACTAGAGAACCTAAAAATTGTAACACATGCTCTTTATTAAACATACACAATTTTCATTAATATGTAATGTAGAAGATTAAAATCTCTAACACAGGATAATCTACAACTGTAGAGTTTGTATTTTTTCCCCATGCACGTCCTGACATATATTAATGTAAGAAGTAACATATCATTTTTTCCCACCCAATAATTATCTTGAACATATTTTACATTAGTTTGTGATTAAACTTTTAATATATATTTTTAAATTTTTAATTTACTGAGTTATTTTTAAGGTTACATACACTGTTTCATTTAGTCCTCTTATTATATTTCTTAAAAGAGTAAAAAGCTCCTCCATAGTTTGAAAATCTTTTTTTAACCTGAAATATATTTGAATAAAAATAATTTAAGATTTCACACTTCTTGGTTTTTTTGCTTTTCCTTTTATTTTTTCTTCTTGTGTTTTTACAAGTTTGTTTCACATTTCAAAATAGTAAAATGAATCTAAGCACTTTAGATTTTGCTAAATTTAGCATATTAAAAAATTTTAAATAGGAGTATAAGGGCTCTAAGATGGAAAATCTTCTGAAAAACTTGACTACGATTATTATTGTAAGAGTTTCATTTCCAGCTCCATCTGTTCTTCTAATCATTCTAAATTCCAAATGCAGTGTAAACAGTTAAAAAAAACAAGTCTTACAAATCAATTCTTGCCTTTACACACACGATCTTCGGAGTCGCACGCAGCGTCTGTATAAGCAGACTCCTCCCCACTCTTGGGGAAAACCCTGCCTAATATTTATAACGTTATGACATACTGTAATACTCACAAGGTGGTTGTAGAAGTATAAACACGACTGGAGTTATCTGATTGGCTGCTGGTGATGTAACACCCATGTCAATACTTCCCACTGAACGCACGTGTTCGACCTTTTATTTAAATTTCCATTTCATCACAGCAATAAGACACTCGGGGCGGTGCATTTTCTGTGAAATGATTATTGCCTTGGGCCTGAGGTGCTGCCTCGCACACACAATACATCAGACGAGGAGGTGTCCGTGGTTGCAACCTCCTCGCGTGAAAGGCACAGCCTGGTTCAGTCTTTGTGAAGAAACAAAATAAGTTCACTTCCTTGGGCACCGCCACCCACCCCCAGCAAATGACAAGGCTGGAGCGCAGCTCCCACCGCACAGTTATTTCCAAAGTCCCAGGTGAACTCGTGGCGAGAGAAGGAAAATGTGCTTCCCGGGCGCGGGTAGGTGCGTGCGGGCAGCGGGGAGACGGCCAGACCCTGACACTCGCCAGCTGTTAGTCCTCCGCGGAGCCCGGCCCCGGCCGCACACGCCCGCCCCCTCCCCGAGACCCCCAGCCCGCCGCCCGGCCTTTTGTCCCCCGCTCCTCGGCCGACTTCCTTCCCCGCGGCCGCACCCCCGCCCCCAGGCCGGAGGCGCGGCCCGGCCCCTTTCCCGGTCCCCTGGCGCCCCCACCCCACCCCACCCCAGCCCAGCCCCAAGCCCAGCCCCCCTCCCCCAGCTCGGCCCCCACCCTTTCCCCCTCCAGCGGTTACTGCTACCCCGGTGCATTGTGGGCGCACGGTCCGTTGTTCATTTGCCATTCGACCTCCGCCGGGGCCTGGTCGGACGGAAACGCTCCGCCGGCTTTATTGTCGGTTCGTTATGTGGCGGAGCCCGGCAGTTTAACGTGCTTCTTGCCCTCAGCGCCTCGGAAGCCGGCAGCGGGTTGGGACTCCTCGGCGCGCCGGAGGAAGGATATCTGTTTGGAGGGTCGGTTTGTGCGCGCGGCTTTAAAGAGGGGGCAGCGGAGGGTCTCCCCGCACTCCGCCTCTCAACTTCGAAGGCCCCACGCGCCCCGGCTCGCTGCTCACCTCTCCGCCGCCCGCCCCCTTCTCCGCGCGGGACGCTGCCCGGAGCGCAGCGGGGCGGGGGTGGAGGATTAGGAGGCGGCCGGAGGCGGCGGCCCGGCGGGAGGCGGCGGCGGCGGCGGCGGCGGCGGACGCGTGAGGCAGCCCCGGGGAGCGAGCGCGAGCCGGGCGGGAGGGCGAGGCCGAGCCCCGCGAGACCGGAACGCCCGGGGTGGGGGCGGGGGCGAAGCGGAGGGGGAGCGCGCGGGACGCGGCCCGAGGCCGGGCGCGAGCCGGGGCACCGGGCGGCGGCGGCGGCGGCGCGCGCCATGTCGTTCAGTGAAATGAACCGCAGGACGCTGGCGTTCCGAGGAGGCGGGTTGGTCACCGCCAGCGGCGGCGGCGGCGGCTCCGCGAACAATAACGTTGGCGGGGAGGCCTCGGCTTGGCCCCAGCACCCCCAGCCAAGACAACCCCAGCCGCCAGCGCCGCAGCAGCTCAATGGGCGGGGGGCCGACGAGGAAGTGGAATTGGAGGGCCTGGAGCCCCAAGACCTGGAGGCCTCTGCCGGGGTGGCCGCCGCCGCCGAGGAAACCAAGGAGTTGCTGCTCCCCCAAGACGCGGGCGGCCCCACCTCGCTGGGCGGCGGTGGCGCAGGGGGCCCCCTGCTAGCGGAAAGGAACCGTCGGACTCTGGCCTTCCGAGGCGGCGGCGGCGGCGGCGGCGGCGGCGGGGGGCTCGGCAACAATGGCAGTAGCCGCGGCCGCCCCGAGACCTCGGCGTGGCCCCTGAGGCATTTCAATGGGCGAGGGCCCGCGGCCGTGGAGCTGGAGCTGGACGCGCTGGAGGGGAAGGAGTTGATGCCAGACGGCGCGTCCCTGAGCGACAGCACCGAGGACGAAGAGGAGGGGGCGAGCCTGGGCGACGGCAGCGGGGCGGAAGGCGGCAGCTGCAGCAGCAGCAGGCGGTCGGGCGGCGATGGCGGGGACGAAGCGGAGGGCAGCGGAGTGGGAGCTGGCGAAGGAGAGACTGTCCAGCACTTCCCGCTCGCGCGGCCCAAGTCCCTAATGCAGAAGCTTCAGTGCTCCTTTCAGACCTCCTGGCTCAAAGATTTTCCCTGGCTGCGCTATTCCAAGGATACCACCCCCCCCCCCCCCCCCCCCCCCCCCCCCCCCCCCCCCCCCCCCCCCCCCCCCCCCCCCCCCCCCCCCCCCCCCCCCCCCCCCCCCCCCCCCCCCCCCCCCCCCCCCCCCCCCCCCCCCCCCCCCCCCCCCCCCCCCCCCCCCCCCCCCCCCCCCCCCCCCCCCCCCCCCCCCCCCCCCCCCCCCCCCCCCCCCCCCCCCCCCCCCCCCCCCCCCCCCCCACCCCCCCCCCCCCCCCCCCCCCCCCCCCCCCCCCCCCCCCCCCCCACCCCCCCCCCCCCCCCCCCCCCCCCCCCCCCCCCCCCCCCCCCCCCCCCCCCCCCCCCCCCCCCCCCCCCCCCCCCCCCCCCCCCCCCCCCCCCCCCCCCCCCCCCCCCCCCCCCCCCCCCCCCCCCCCCCCCCCCCCCCCCCCCCCCCCCCCCCCCCCCCCCCCCCCCCCCCCCCCCCCCCCCCCCCCCCCCCCCCCCCCCCCCCCCCCCCCCCCCCCCCCCCCCCCCCCCCCCCCCCCCCCCCCCCCCCCCCCCCCCCCCCCCCCCCCCCCCCCCCCCCCCCCCCCCCCCCCCCCCCCCCCCCCCCCCCCCCCCCCCCCCCCCCCCCCCCCCCCCCCCCCCCCCCCCCCCCCCCCCCCCCCCCCCCCCCCCCCCCCCCCCCCCCCCCCCCCCCCCCCCCCACCCCCCCCCCCCCCCCCCCCCCCCCCCCCCCCCCCCCCCCCCCCCCCCCCCCCCCCCCCCCCCCCCCCCCCCCCCCCCCCCCCCCCCCCCCCCCCCCCCCACCCCCCCCCCCCCCCCCCCCCCCCCCCCCCCCCCCCCCCCCCCCCCCCCCCCCCCCCCCCCCCCCCCCCCCCCCCCCCCCCCCCCCCCCCCCCCCCCCCCCCCCCCCCCCCCCCCCCCCCCCCCCCCCCCCCCCCCCCCCCCCCCCCCCCCCCCCCCCCCCCCCCCCCCCCCCCCCCCCCCCCCCCCCCCCCCCCCCCCCCCCCCCCCCCCCCCCCCCCCCCCCCCCCCCCCCCCCCACCCCCCCCCCCCCCCCCCCCCCCCCCCCCCCCCCCCCCCCCCCCCACCCCCCCCCCCCCCCCCCCCCCCCCCCCCCCCCCCCCCCCCCCCCCCCCCCCACCCCCCCCCCCCCCCCCCCCACCCCCCCCCCCCCCCCCCCCCCCCCCCCCCCCCCCCCCCCCCCCCCCCCCCCCCCCCCCCCCCCCCCCCCCCCCCCCCCCCCCCCCCCCCCCCCACCCCCCCCCCCCCCCCCCCCCCCCCCCCCCCCCCACCCCCCCCCCCCCCCCCCCCCCCCCCCCCCCCCCCCCCCCCCCCCCCCCCCCCCCCCCCCCCCCCCCCCCCCCCCCCCCCCCCCCCCCCCCCCCCCCCCCCCCCCCCCCCCCCCCCCCCCCCCCCCCCCCCCCCCCCCCCCCCCCCCCCCCCCCCCCCCCCACCCCCCCCCCCCCCCCCCCCCCCCCCCCCCCCCCCCCCCCCCACCCCCCCCCCCCCCCCCCCCCCCCCCCCCCCCCCCCCCCCCCCCCCCCCCCCCCCCCCCCCCCCCCCCCCCCCCCCCCCCCCCCCCCCCCCCCCCCCCACCCCCCCCCCCCCCCCCCCCCCCCCCCCCCCCCCCCCCCACCCCCCCCCCCCCCCCCCCCCCCCCCCCCCCCCCCCCACCCCCCCCCCCCCCCCCCCCCCCCCCCCCCCCCCCCCACCCCCCCCCCCCCCCCCCCCCCCCCCCCCCCCCCCCCCCCCCCCCCCCCCCCCCCCCCACCCCCCCCCCCCCCCCCCCCCCCCCCCCCCCCACCCCCCCCCCCCCCCCCCCCCCCCCCCCCCCCCCCCCCCCCCCCCCCCACCCCCCCCCCCCCCCCCCCCCCCCCCCCCCCCCCCACCCCCCCCCCCCCCCCCCCCCCCCCCCCCCCCCCCCCCCCCCCCCCCCCCCCCCCCCCCCCCCCCCCCCCCCCCCCCCCCCCCCCCCCCCCCCCCCCCCCCCCCCCCCCCCCCCCCCCCCACCCCCCCCCCCCCCCCCCCCCCCCCCCCCCCCCCCCCCCCCCCCCCCCCCCCCCCCCCCCCCCACCCCCCCCCCCCCCCCCCCCCCCCCCCCCCCCCCCCCCCCCCCCCCCCCCCCCCCCCCCCCCCCCCCCCCCCCCCACCCCCCCCCCCCCCCCCCCCCCCCCCCCCCCCCCCCCCCCCCCCCCCACCCCCCCCCCCCCCCCCCCCCCCCCCCCCCCACCCCCCCCCCCCCCCCCCCCCCCCCCCCCCCCCCCCCCCCCCCCCCCCCCCCCCCCCCCCCCCCCCCCCCCCCCCCCCCCCCCCCCCCCCCCCCCCCCCCCCCCCCCCCCCCCCCCCCCCCCCCCCCCCCCCCCCCCCCCCCCCCCCCCCCCCCCCCCCCCCCCCCCCCCCCCCCCCCCCCCCCCCCCCCCCCCCCCCCCCCCCCCCCCCCCCCCCCCCCCCCCCCCCCCCCACCCCCCCCCCCCCCCCCCCCCCCCCCCCCCCCCCCCCCCCCCCCCCCCCCCCCCCCCACCCCCCCCCCCCCCCCCCCCCCCCCCCCCCCCCCCCCCCCCCCCCCCCCCCCCCCCCCCCCCCCCCCCCCCCACCCCCCCCCCCCCCCCCCCCCCCCCCCCCCCCCCCCCCCCCCCCCCCCCCCCCCCCCCCCCCCACCCCCCCCCCCCCCCCCCCCCCCCCCCCCCCCCCCCCCCCCCCCACCCCCCCCCCCCCCCCCCCCCCCCCCCCCCCCCCCCCCCACCCCCCCCCCCCCCCCCCCCCCCCCCCCCCCCCCCCCCCCCCCCCCCCCCCCCCCCCCCCCCCCCCCCCCCCCCCCCCCCCCCCCCCCCCCCCCCCCCCCACCCCCCCCCCCCCCCCCCCCCCCCCCCCCCCCCCCCCCCCCCCCCCCCCCCCCCCCCCCACCCCCCCCCCCCCCCCCCCCCCCCCCCCCCCCCCCCCCCCCCCCCCCCCCCCCCCCCCCCCCCCCCCCCCCCCCCCCCCCCCCCCCCCCCCCCCCCCCCCCCACCCCCCCCCCCCCCCCCCCCCCCCCCCCACCCCCCCCCCCCCCCCCCCCCCCCCCCCCCCCCCCCCCCCCCCCCCCCCCCCCCCCACCCCCCCCCCCCCCCCCCCCCCCCCCCCCCCCCCCCCCCCCCCCCCCCCCCCCCCCCACCCCCCCCCCCCCCCCCCCCCCCCCCCCCCCCCCCCCCCCCCCCCCCCCCCCCCCCCCCCCCCCCCCCCCCCACCCCCCCCCCCCCCCCCCCCCCCCCCCCCCCCCCCCCCCCCCCCCCCCCCCCCCCCCCCCCCCCCCCCCCCCCCCCCCCCCCCCCCCCCCCCCCCCCCCCCCCCCCCCCCCCCCCCCCCCCCCCCACCCCCCCCCCCCCCCCCCCCCCCCCCCCCCCCCCCCCCCCCCCCCCCCCCCCCCCCCCCCCCCCCCCCCCCCCCCCCCCACCCCCCCCCCCCCCCCCCCCCCCCCCCCCCCCCCCCCCCCCCCCCCCCCCCCCCCCCCCCCCCCCCCCCCCCCCCCCCCCCCCCCCCCCCCCCCACCCCCCCCCCCCCCCCCCCCCCCCCCCCCCCCCCCCCCCCCCCCCCCCCCCCCCCCCCCCCCCCCCCCCCCCCCCCCACCCCCCCCCCCCCCCCCCCCCCCCCCCCCCCCCCCCCCCCCCCCCCCCCCCCCCCCCCCCCCCCCCCCCCCCCCCCCCACCCCCCCCCCCCCCCCCCCCCCCCCCCCCCCCCCCCCCCCCCCCCCCCCCCCCCCCCCCCCCCCCCCCCCCCCCCCCCCCCCCCCCCCCCCCCCCCCCCCCCCCCCCCCCCCCCCCCCCCCCCCCCCCCCCCCCCCCCCCCCCCCCCCCCCCCCCCCCCCCCCCCCCCCCCCCCCCCCCCCCCCCCCCCCCCCCCCCCCACCCCCCCCCCCCCCCCCCCCCCCCCCCCCCCCCCCCCCCCCCCCCCCCCCACCCCCCCCCCCCCCCCCCCCCCCCCCCCCCCCCCCCCCCCCCCCCCCCCCCCCCCCCCCCCCCCCCACCCCCCCCCCCCCCCCCCCCCCCCCCCCCCCCCCCCCCCCCCCCCCCCCCCCCCCCCCCCCCCCCCCCCCCCCCCCCCCCCCCCCACCCCCCCCCCCCCCCCCCCCCCCCCCCCCCCCCCCCCCCCCCCCCCCCCCCCCCCCCCCCCCCCCCCCCCCCCCCCCCCCCCCCCCCCCCCCCCCCCCCCCCCCCCCCCCCCCCCCCCCCCCCCCCCCCCCCCCCCCCCCCCCCCCCCCCCCCCCCCCCCCCCCCCCCCCCCCCCCCCCCCCCCCCCCCCCCCCCCCCCCCCCCCCCCCCCCCCCCCCCCCCCCCCCCCCCCCCCCCCCCCCCCCCCCCCCCCCCCCCCCCCCCCCCCCCCCCCCCCCCCCCCCCCCCCCCCCCCCCCCCCCCCCCCCCCCCCCACCCCCCCCCCCCCCCCCCCCCCCCCCCCCCCCCCCCCCCCACCCCCCCCCCCCCCCCCCCCCCCCCCCCCCCCCCCCCCCCCCCCCCCCCCCCCCCCCCCCCCCCCCCCCCCCCCCCCCCCCCCACCCCCCCCCCCCCCCCCCCCCCCCCCCCCCCCCCCCCCCCCCCCCCCCCCCCCCCCCCCCCCCCCCCCCCCCCCCCCCCCCCCCCCCCCCCCCCACCCCCCCCCCCCCCCCCCCCCCCCCCCCCCCCCCCCCCCCCCCCCCCCCCCCCCCCCCCCCCACCCCCCCCCCCCCCCCCCCCCCCCCCCCCCCCCCCCCCCCCCCCCACCCCCCCCCCCCCCCCCCCCCCCCCCCCCCCCCCCCCCCCCCCCCCCCCCCCCCCCCCCCCCCCCCCACCCCCCCCCCCCCCCCCCCCCCCCCCCCCCCCCCCCCCCCCCCCCCCCCCCCCCCCCCCCCCCCCCCCCCCCCCCCCCCACCCCCCCCCCCCCCCCCCCC